>NW_018408013.1:96771-124325 GCF_002113885.1 Mizuhopecten yessoensis
CAGTTCATAACCACATATAGCACTGAATTAATAACATCGATACCGTAACAGTTCATAACCACATATAGCACTGAATTAATAACATCGATACTGTAACAGTTCATAACATTGATACTGTAACATTTCATAACCACATATAGCATCGATACTGTAACAGTTCATAACCACATATAGCACTGAATTAATAACATCGATACTGTAGCAGTTCATAACCACATATAGCACTGAATTAATAACATTAATAATGTAGCATTTCATAACCACATATAGCACTTAAATTAGAAACATTGATACCGTAGCGGTTCATAAACACATATAGCACTGAAATTAGTAACATTGATACTGTAGCAGTTCATAGCCACATATAACACTGAAATTAGTAACATTGATACTGTAGCGGTTCATAACCACTTATAGCACTGAAATTAGTAACATTAATACTGTAACAGCTCATAACCACATAAAGCACTAAAATTAGTAAAATTGATACTCTATTAGTTCATAACAACATATAGCACTGAAAATAGTATAATTGATACTGTAACAGTTCATAACCACATATAGCACTGAATTAGAAACATTGATACTGTAGCAGTTCATAACCACATATAGCACTAAAAATAGTAACATCGATACTGTCACAGTTCATAACCACATATAGCACTGAAATTAGTAACATTGATACTGTAACAGTTCATAACCACATATACCACTGAATTAATAACATCGATACTGTAGCAGTTCATAACCACATATAGCACTAAAAATAGTAACATCGATACTGTCACAGTTCATAACCACATATAGCACTGAAATTAGTAACATTGATACTGTAACAGGTCATAACCACATAAAGCACTAAAATTAGTAACATTGATACTCTAGCAGTTCATAACCACATATAGCACTGAAATTAGTAACATTGATACTGTAGCAGTTCATAACCACATATAGCACTGAATTAATAACATTAATACTGTAGCAGTTCATAACCACATATAGCACTGAAATTAGTAAGATTGATACTGTAACAGTTCATAACCACATATAGCACTGAAATTAATACATCGATACTGTAACAGTTCATAACCACATATTGCACTGAATTAATAACATCGATACTGTAGCAGTTCATAACCACATATAGCACTGAAAATAGTAACATTGATACTGTAGCAGTTCATAACCACCACATATAGCACTGAAAATAGTAACATTGATACTGTAGCAGTTCATGACCACATATAACACTGAAATTAGTAACATCGATACTGTAGCAGTTCATAACCACATATAGCACTGAAATTAATAAGATTGATACTGTAGCAGTTCATGACCACATATACTGAATTAATAACATCGATACTGTAGCAGATCATAACCACATATAGCACTGAAAATAGAAACATTGATACTGTAGCAGTTCATGACCACATATAACTCTGAAATTAGTAACATCGATACTGTAGCAGATCATAACCACATATAGCACTGAAATTGGTAACATTGATACTGTAGCAGTTTTTAACCACATATAGCACTGAAATTAATAACATTGATACTGTAGCAGTTCATAACCACATTAGCACTGAAATTAATAACATTGATACTATAGCAGTACATAACCACATATACCACTGAATTAATAACATCGATACTGTAGCAGTTCATAACCACATATAGCACTGAAATTAGTAACATTGATACTGTAACAGCGCATAACCACATATAGCACTGAATTAGTAACATTGATACTGTAACCGTTCATAACCACATATAGCACTGAAATTAGTAACATTGATACTGTAACAGCTCATAACCACATATAGCACTGAATTAGTAACATTGATACTGTAACAGTTCATAACCACATATAGCACTGAAATTAGTTACATTAACACTGTAACAGTTCATAACCACATATAGCACTGAAATTAGTAACATCGATACTGTAGCAGTTCATAACCACATATAGCACTAAAATAAGTTACACTGATACTAAAGCAGTTCATGTACACATAAAGCATCGCAATTAGTAACATTGATAATATAGCAGTTCATATTTTAGAAAACCCCAACAAAACTGGCATTAGTAAAAATAATGATACTACAGTAATTGATATACAAATATAGCACCGACATAAACAATTTTGATGCAACAGCTGTTGCTGCTATTTAAGCTATTTGGCCTTTTCAAAACTGCATTGAATATATATATTGTACTATTAATCCGTATGAGTTAAAAAGAAATGCAGCATTTACAACAATTTGATTGCAAGCGATCTGGGGATTTACATAATTATTATGGCAATTTGATCAAAATGTTAATGCTGAACGTATATTTATATAAAAAAAAAATCCGCTGCAGCGTCGGCTCGTAAATTTGTCCAACCATGGATAATTGAGCGATGTTGCCGTCATGTATCTGTGGACACTTCGGCCAGCTGTTGCAGATCCATCTTCACATCACACCCACAATCTAAACTATGATATCTGGTAGAACAGCGACCTTTGATAGCATTAATAATAGTCATTTATGTCTCGCCTGATTTTAATAAATAAGATAAAATTGTAATATTACAGATTATTTCAAGGTTCAATGGTTCATGTGTTTTTCACCTGTGTGACAGAAGACATCATTATTTTTCAATGGTGTTGACTCACTTGTAATGATATATGTAAAGGATATGTGATAAGATGGCTATTTACGGGTTGGTACCATATGTTTTCTTGACAGAAATATTATTAGAACAGTTAAGTTACTTCGTTTATGTTATGTATAGTAGGTAGGCTTTCATTTTAGCACATTGAAAAAAAAAAGAAAAAAAAAAAAGGTTATGAACAGGAGTACAATGAAAACTCACGACGGAAAACTTTCAGAATAGATTCCGATAAAAAATGTCGATTGAAATGTATTTCCATAAAAGCGAACATTTCATCTGTATTTGATCATATTCTTCTATTTGATGTTACATGTAGCTGTTTTGGACAGCTGAAAAAAAATACAATAAAAAGAGAGATTCTATATTAATGACTATGGACTGTATATTTTTGTTTGTTGTCTAAAATTTTCTTTTGCATTTATTCAGTTTATCCTTTCTGTATCTGTTCCGAAAACGACATGTTAAAAACTGATACAGGCCTTTGGACATCAAAGGAAAATTAAAAGCAATAGAGATACGAGAAAGTTCGCTACATAGATACACATAGATGATATTTACACAAGTCATCTTTCACAATTTTTAGACCAAATGTTCGTAGAGTTTCGACAAATATAAATATTTCATTCCATTTGAGCAAAAATGCAATATAAGCTAATCGAGAAATATTAGCTGAAGTGATGGGGAAAACCTTAAATGTCATTTGGCTTTTTATATAAACCAATAATTGCGACAACTTGTTTATTACGCAGGGAGATGATTACCTATAAGAAGGGTTCCGATGATCTTGACGGCCGAGACGGGTACCATTTGTGAACACTCAGGAAACATGGGACGTAGCAGGTATGTTGCCGAGGCCAACGCCCCCAAAGCGATAGACATCGGTCTCAGCACGAGGAAATGCATCCAAAGACACACGAACGACAAGGACTCGCCAAATGCTTCCAAGATAAATATATACACTCCTCCTGACTTCCTCACTCTCTGTACTGAAACAATAGGGAAAACACAGTTTGTACCAAACATATTTTCAAATATTTTTTTTTACTTGATTATAAGTTTAGATCGATTCGTAAATCGATAGTATGCGTACATTCGTGTATATTATTGATATAGTTAGGGTACATTTGAGTATTACGATAGAGTGAAGGTAAGTTCGTGTATCGCGATAGTTTTGATATAGCAATGGTACATAAATGTATCAAGATGTTGCTGATATACTAATGGCACATTCCTGTATCGCCACATATTTGATATAACAACGGTACATTCGTGTATCGCGATATTAATGATATAGTTATGCTACATAAGTGCATCGCGATATTATTTATAGTAACGGTACATTCGTGTATCGCGATATTATTAATATAGTTATCCTACATAAGTGCATCGCGATATTATTTATAGTAACGGTACATTCGTGTATCGCGATATTATTGATATAGTTATGCTACATAAGTGCATCGCGATATTATTTATAGTAACGGTACATTGTTCGTGTATCGCGATACATTTGAGATGATAACGGTATATTCGTTTATTGCGATATTATTGATATAGTAATGGTACATTCATGTATCGCTTTATTATTGATATAATAATGCTACATTTGTGAATTACCATAGTATTCATAGTGACGGTTCATTCGTGTATCGCGATATTATTGATAAAGTAATTGTACTTTTGTGTATTGCAATTCATTGTAGTAGTAATTGCACCTTCATGTATCGCGAAATTTTTGATATGGTTATGGTATATTGATATACCAGACTGATATTACTGATAAATGATATGCTACATTTGTGCCCTTTTGATATTTGAATACTATTGCTATTATTTTATCCGGTAGGGAAGGCAATGTCATTCTACTCACAACTAATGTCTAATAAGTTAGTACAACATGTGGCACACCTAAGTATGTTAATTTGTACAACTCATTATTTTTGTGACGATACGCAATTACGTATGTCTAATGTTTTATATTAACGTTTGCTTTTTCTTATAAATTATTTATAACAACTTTATTTTTGACATTCTAATTTTATGTTGGTTCATAATCTTCAAAATTTAAGGTTGTCATTTATAAATTAAATTTTGTTTCTAACGAGCTGATATAGGAACATGCTATGCAGTTTGCGGGCATTCAGTCGAGGCATGTAATATCATAGCCCTCAATAAAATAAACACCTGAAAAATTGTACGACCTGCGTTATAAAAATTCGATTGATAAAACGCGAGTTTGTAATAAAAACTTCAATTATAGCAGTGTGTTTTTCTCCTTCATTTATAACAAAAAACTGTCTTGAATTCAGAGGGATTTCACTCCAAAATATCGAAATTTCTTTGTATTGCAAAATGGCAGTCTTTCATTATATTAAAAATATATGTAAATCTTACCAATTTCCATGAAGCAGAGCGCTTCTGCCATGGCTATGACCCCACACACGGTCCATACGAGCAGTGCCAGTCCAGTAGATCCACCGCTACCAGCTAGAACCGGGGACGGACTTATAAATATACCCGCCCCTATGATAGAACCAGCAACGTAACTGATACCATCTATCAGTCCTAGTTGTTTCTTCAGCTGAAGCGCCATTCTGACTGTGAGTGGTATTTAGAGTGCTGTAAAATATATTTGGTAACATGGTATAATGATCACTTGATTTGAAACTTTTATTACCTTGAGATACCTTGAATGTATTCTAAGAATTACATTAACATAAATATAATAACTTTTAAATACATATACCGATATTCATTTTTTTAAATGCTTCATTTATATCGAATACAATAACACTTAAATGAGTGGGGATATGAAATTTGCTAGATATCATATATAACGTAGATCAATAGAGTTAATCAAAAACTCAATATTCTGTAGTTTACATATGTTGGACTACGTTAGAGACACTAAATTCCGTTCTGCAGATTATAATACAACCGTCACATAACACTACTTACCTTCGGAAAAGGAACGCATTTCATAACATGAATAGAATTATATATGTGCGTCATCATGATAAAACAGATTTCGAGAGTCACAAGACATTTTAACGAGATTAATATATTTCGTTGTGAAAAACACAACATAATACAAACATGATTGAACATAAATGAATTGGAGACAGAAACCAGTGTTAATAAACTTATATAAGATAGTTGCGGAAATGCAATGTAAAATATGGTACATGTACAAAATATGTTATAATCAGGAATTCGGTTCACTGTGGTCAAGACAAACCCTTCTGTTGCGTCATCGTTAGTACACTTAAGATAGAACGTTGATTTCCAGACTTTTTCAAGAAAAGTATATATATATATGTATGTGAGTAAGATTGTACGTAAACAAGCTGCATTAGAATGCTGATATTGAATACACTCTATGATCATCATGTGGATGCTCTTTCTATTCGCAGACAGTCGTTGTGACAGACTGTCCGCATTCAATACGTTGTTACTGATCAATTGTTCGTCACATCCCGTGCCTTAATACGTCGTTTTCCTGTTCATTCTCTTCCTCCTGGTATATCCCCTTCCACTAGACTGTTTGCATCGGGAAAGACCAAACACATGACTTGCTTTACATATAAACTTTTTCCAATGTGTATATGAATACAAAAGTCATTGATTTCGAATCTCATTCGAAGACGTGTTAAGATGATAAATCAAATGATTTATTACTATGTTGGTAGCACTGCTATTTTGTTGACATGTGATCGCACACACACTTTCATGTATAGATGCCCACGTGGTCGTTATCTAGTGAATCATGCACTTTTCTTTTACGGTTGGTTGTCCAAGTGTTCGTTCTTGATCAATTTCCTTTCGACAGGTTGATGCGATGGTAGAACAACTTGCTGCGGAATTTAGTCAGATCTTCATTGACAAAAAAAATAGGTTAACCCTCCGTTTTGAATTTTGTACTATTGCAGAGGAGTTGGAATTTAGCGTCGGTGGATTTCAGACGAACTGTAACTTGGCGCGGTTTAACTCAACTCAATAGGACGCCGGCGTGAGGTTTGTTTCGCTCCCGCTCCGTGTGATCGTTCGACATCAGAAGCCTGTAATGGAATATTTGCCTTCGCGCATGCTTAGAGAATTAGTTGTGTGTAGTGTCCTCTTTAAAATTTGGGTGAGATGAGACAGACTCCCAAAAGCCAGAAAAACGCACCAGAGGCCTACGTTCAATTTGGCGAACCAATGGTTTGAGTTTCTCTTGTACAATAGCATCTACATACTGTTAGGTCATCAGAAAACCGCCGAGGCGATACGCCGAGCATCGTTATCTGAGAGCGTCACTGCGTCGGCGGTTTTCTGATGACCTAACAGTATGTAGATGCTATTGTACAAGAGAAACTCAAACCATTGGTTCGCCAAATTGAACGTAGGCCTCTGGTGCGTTTTTCTGGCTTTTAGGAGTCTGTCTCATCTCACCCAAATTTTAAAGAGGACACTACACACAACTAATTCTCTAAGCATGCGCGAAGGCAAATATTCCATTACAGGCTTCTGATGTCGAACGATCACACGGAGCGGGAGCGAAACAAACCTCACGCCGGCGTCCTATTGAGTTGAGTTAAACCGCGCCAAGTTACAGTTCGTCTGAAATCCACCGACGCTAAATTCCAACTCCTCTGCAATAGTACAAAATTCAAAACGGAGGGTTAACCTATTCTTTTTTGTCAATGAAGATCTGACTAAATTCCGCAGCAAGTTGTTCTACCATGCTATCATCTATACATGAAAGTGTGTGTGCGATCACATGTCAACAAAATAGCAGTGCTACCAACATAGTAATACATCATTTGATTTATCATCTTAAGACGTCTTCGAATGAGATTCGAAATCAATGGCTTTTGTATTCATATACACATTGGAAAAAGTTTACATGTAAAGCAAGTCATGTGTTTGGTCTTTCCCGATGCAAACAGTCTGGTGGAAGGGGATATACCAGGAGGAAGAGAATGAACAGGAAAACGACGTATTAAGGCACGGGATGTGACGAACAATTGATCAGTAACAACGTATTGAATGCGGACAGTCTGTCACAACAACTGTCTGCGAAGAGAAAGAGCATCCACATGATGATCATAGAGTGTATTCAATATCAGCATTCTAATGCAGCTTGTTTACGTACAATCTTACTCACATACATATATATATATACTTTTCTTGAAATAGTCTGGAAATCAACGTTCCATCTTAAGTGTACTAACGATGACGCAACAGAAGTGTTTGTCTTGACCACAATGAACCGAATTCCTGATTATAACATATTTTGTACATGTACCATATTTTACACTGCATTTCCGCAATTATCTTATATAAGTTTATTAACACTTGTTTCTGTCTCCAATTCATTTATGTTCAATCATGTTTGTATTATGTTGTGATTTTCACATATAATATGTGAATAAAACAAAGTATAAACTAACCTTTTTATTGTTGTTGAAATATCCTTTCGAATGTTGTTGAATTGTTGAACCTCATTGTTAGGTTTTTTTCTCGTATTCTAAAAAGATCCTGAGTCAGTTTTGTTTTTCACAACGAAATATATCAATGTCGTTAAAATGTCTTGTCACTCTCGAAATCTGTTTTACACGGAGCCCGTTAACTGACATGCTATACACTTATTTTGTTTCGTTTTATCGAATTATTATTTCTTTTTTTCGAATTATTATTTCGTTAAAACGAATTATTCTTTCGTTAAAACGAATTATTATTTCGTTTTTTCGAAAAGTTTTATCATGATGACGCACAAATATAATTCTATTCATATTATGAAATGCGTCCCTTTTCTGTAAGTAAGTAGTGTTGTGTAACATGCATGCTTGACCGTCCTCAGACAGGATAGGGTGTGGTACACTCGATAGAATGTTAGCTAATAAAGAGTTAATGTCGGACGGTGTAGAAGTTGATAATGCAGAGGAGGCGATGGTATTGATGTAGTTAACGTCTAGTGATATGTCTCTTTTTTATAATCGGGGACGTCAGATATCGACGACTCACTCCCGCTACGTTTCTCAGGCAGTGTTGAAAACATAAGATATCATGCACGTGCATAGAACCGTGGGTCATCTAGTTCCAGGGTTACGCGTTGTTTACAGGGCCTTTTTGCGTTTATCGTTGTTCGTATATGAAATAAGGTCGGACCCAGTAATCGGACGGTGCTTTCAAGCGAGACTTAACTAAGCATTGAAAGGCATGCATAAACGTTTGCAGGTCCGCCAGGATTTATACCCGAAAATGTTACATACATAAACGACCAGGCCCGTGAACAAGATGACAGGTGAACGCGAGCGCGTTCAACCGTGGCCAATGTCGCATTTGAATATATGTATAGTCTACATACTGACAGTTTGCACTCACTGTATACAGCTAGTTAAACAAATGCATGTCAACAACACATTATTTAGTACTTAAATAAGTAATCACAACATAGTTCAATGTATCAGAATGTTGCCCCTAGTCGGCAACAATGTCGCGTTTTCCCGAAGCCAAGTTTGGGCGTGTTTACAACTCCATGGACCGGACGCCATGATGATAACACATCACAACAACCAAATAACACCCCAACATCTTACCTGAGTCTGGCTTCACCTTCCGTAGACAAAGAGCTCTGGGTTGTACTTAAGTGTAAATCCAGATGTATCCCTGATTTGATTCATCCGAACAGTTCACGTCTGATACCGTTGGATTCAGTGTGGTTCCGTCATACACACACCGCCAGAACAGACACATAACACAAGAACATTATTTCAATATAAAGCGTTACTTCCCTTGATGACCTATCTATTGCATAAATAATTTAGGTTTAATCATAAAAATCAACAGTTGAATAAGTGCATCAATGAAATTTATAATTATACAATCATGTTTATTTTGATATCATATTAAAATAATTGCTTTTTTTAATCATTAAACTACTTTCAAATTCGGAACATAGGCAGTATGAATATCCACTGAGATACAGAAAAATGACCTGAACCGTGTTGGCGTTAGCGCTTCATGGTTAATTTTACTGTAATACACTCGGTATACATACTGCCTATAAACCGAAAGCAGTTTAATGCTTATACTTACATTTTCAAATATTTATGTTTTTCAAAAAAAATAACGACACTGGAATGTTCGGCTGGTAGAACAGCCCAAGACACGTGCATTTTCCTGTGACTAAAGCTTTCAATTATAGTCTGGGGTTACAACAACCGTTTAATCTTATCAGTTCTTCTAGATTTCTTTGGTCATATTTTGAATTACAACAAACATAACGGAATTATTCAAATATAACAATATTGTTATGATTATTGACGTTTTGTGTTAATGACGTCACTTCCGCTTAATTCGGTGATGCGGTTTTCGCTGAAAGCATGTCGCCGTCCTGTTATTTGTTGATATTGGAGACACATTTTGAACATTGCGGGTTAGGGTTAGGACTAAGAGAGTAGATATGATATATAAACGAAGCGGGAAACGGACGTGCCGGGCAGCGAGCTTATGAGAGCTTGCTTCTTACTCAACCGAATTTCTCTATGACATGGCTGAAGACAAGCTTCGTTTTTGTGATTTTTAGGAATCTGAAAGTTGAAGAGAATGGGAATTGTAATAAAATATATATTATTGCTATGATTTCTTGATGCAATATTCCAATTCTCGCCCAAAATATCAAACGCGAATCAAACATGACGTCCGTATTTTTTGTTCATTTGTTAGAACGTTTGTCACGTATCTCATTTTGGTTTATTGTCTGATGACCTGAAATGAAGTTGATTTTCAAAGTGACGTTGCAGCGCAAATTTAAATATTTTAATATAAAAATAATTCCCCCCCCCCACTCCCTAAAAAACACATTGAAATTATCACCTAGCCTGTTGCCTGAAAGCATCCTTTTTTACGTTTATCATATTAGCATACACATGGAATGAAAACGAGTAAATCTACGAGGAATGGCTTATGTTGCCAGGATTATGAATTTGATGCTGACAATATATGTAACTGTAACTTGAGATTAATAGATAGTGTGCTTATATTTAATACTTCCTTTATGATTTATCTCGATAAACAATTACCTAAGTCGTAATTTCAAAGAAAATAAAGAACTAATGATGTATCCAGATGGTTGGTTCAGAAAAAGCCCAGACACATTCGTGTAGCATATTGAAATGCCAATGAGAAGTATCATGGACAAATCCTGGGCCTGTACTCATGAAACCGTTCTAATGTTCAAGCATGATGCCTATGTGCATACAACCTTTCTCGGAACACGCTGAAATCATGTGACAATGCCAACAGAAATCAGGCTTGAATACAGGTTCTGACTTTGAGCATGAGAGCAATTTCATGAATATGGTGATTGATTTGCAGCGGCGAAACGACATGAATCCTTGGTTGTTAATCCAATTACATATACGGTTTCGCGTTGAACCGAAATAATGTCAAATTGGAGGTCTGACTATAAACTTATCACATTTGTGGTTGTCCGTACTACCAAAGAACATAAAAGACACAAAATAAACCTTTGAATACATGCCAGTAATATTAGAGATTCACATGAATGATTCAGTCACTTTTAGCACACCATTATATATAAGTAAAGCACAGACGCCATACTCACCAACATCGTTCCAGACCGGTCCAATTTCTCAGTTGGAACCTTGTTATTATAAATGTATTGGTATATAACACAGTCATGATAGACAGATGTTATTTAGAGTTTGCTTTGTTGTACGTAATCCTTAGAACAGTTCAAACAGTAAAATGATAATTCAAAGGAAGATTAGACATTCTGAGAAATTAAACAGAAATAAAAGCGAGCAATTGATATGTGTCGAATCTCAAAATATATCAAATGTCATAAACAACAAATGTAGCTATGGAGGGTCATGAATTTGAATTTAATATCCTTTCTGAAATTCATGCAAATCGAAATAGCCTTGTACGTGAAAATGTTGTTTTAGATTTCATAGCAGTTTGTTTCTGCATACTGATCTAACACAACAATTTGAAGAAGAGTGCCAGTCACACAAACTCCAAACAAAAAAACCAAAATGTCTACAAATTCAGAGGTATCTGCGTTTAGACTGTAACCATGTTAACCTACCTGTATCAAGGTGTTCTACATAACAGGACTGCACTGTACAAGCCGTCAGACCATTACTGACCTTCGAGAAAATACGCTTGCGCAAAACGCTCATATTGGGACGACTTGGCATAATCAGTTCTCATTCAACACAATCAAGTATATTTTTTTTACTTTGTAGTAATCGACCACCATTCACAATCATCTGTGCAAGGCTGACGTCACATTCAGCCTGGCCAGGTGACATACGTCGTACACCTGTACTCATGAATTTATATCTCTTTTTACTAAATGAATTCATAAATCTGTCACTGTATCTACTATTTTAGTTTGTACCTTCCTAAATGACATTTTTGAAAATATAGAATTTCATTTCTAGATATATAGATTTGTCGATATTTTCACAGAAAATAACAGTATGTTACCTTATATACTTGTGAATGAAACAGCGGGGAGTGCGAGTAAAAACAAAAATAACATTTATAGAGTAATGAACCGGAAAACCATCAATTTATTTGCAATTTTAAAACACCTTCATTGGCAAAAATGGTGTCTGGTGCAACGCTAAACACAAAACTACACGCCTTTTATAATAGGCTGCTCAATGCAATCTAGCTTCTTCTCATATTACATAGAAAAACTGCGTTCAGAAATGTTATTATCTATGTAGTAAAGTAACAATTATCCTACATTAGCTTCGTCTTCATATGAAACAAAAATCCACAGCTTGTGATGCAAGGAATTGAAAATAACATTAACAAGAGGTGGCTTTTATCAGTAACTTCAAGTTAATAACATCCGAGATCGCATATATATTGAATAACACGCGTTACCTATCGTAGCGTTCACATTACATTTTTACAAGTGAAATAACCAAAATTATCAATTTGATGAAAAAAAGAAATTTTATATCTTCACTGGGGACAAATATCTTTCAACTAAAGCCTTGTCAAACACTATTCAATTCTTGCTTTCAAAAAGAACTAGACCTTCATGATTAACAAAGAAACACCAACTACAGATTTTTTCGAAATACGAAATTCCTTCTTATCATGCATCATTTAGATCGTTGTATGTTCATCAGAATGATTTCGATTTTTCGACTTTTAACTTTCATTTCCTTGAAAGTATCATCTCTGCCTCCCCAACTAACTAAATCAGTTTACACGTTGCAGTTGTTTCGTGGTATTCGAGAGCTTGCTTCGAATTTAATAATTTCAACGAAAGATGTCGACTGATAACTAACAGACTTCCTTTACAAGTTTTCCGAAGAATCCGGTTGAATACTAGCTAACTGGCAATCTATATGCGCCTTCTCTGACTCGTTTGTTTTTTGTTTTCATATGAAGCTGAATTCATTTATGAACTTATAAGCACACTGAAAACCAAACATAACCATGTCCTTCAATTTATCGTTCAGATCTGTAGACGTTGTGCTGTCTTTGAATAGCAAGAAATGTATTGACCTCATCGGTCGTATAAACCTTCATGAGGTTGGAATCAAGGAAACATATTCCTCTTCTTCAGCCCCTTTCCTCGTTCTTGACTAACAAGGTGACAATAAGAAGGCTTACTACCACGCTGCGGGATTAGAGTGACGACTTCGTCTCTCCAATCTTGAACTTTATCTTTCTTGATAGTAATACCCCGTTTCCCTATCAACGGCGTTTACATTTCCGGTTTTTGTGTGTGTTTTTTTGTTTTGTCGATCACGCGTGAAAAAGGGTCCTTCATTTTCTGTGTTATCGAAATTTGATAATGCACATTTTTTTCAATTAGCTCTGGTAAAATAAAATCTCATTATATTTCTTGTTAAATATCAGATGTCGTTATAAACGTTGTTTTCAGCATTGGAGTATATCATGATCTAAATTTTTAGTTTTTATACAAGAGACAGACAATACCAATTCGGTCTACTTTGTTGTCAGTAATATAGAAATGATTTTACAGATACATCATACACATACTATAAAACTGTACACTCCGCAGATCATTCAAAGCAAGGGGACCATAACATTAGACAAAATTAAATGGAATGTGGGATGTCTCTTTTTCTTAATCATCAGGTAGCAGGTTTTTCCTGCTTTGTCGTATTTGATAGTCCCCCCCCAACTGGTCAAACTGGACAATAGGAAGGGATAGAATGAATTCCCCGAACCACAGTGCGGTCAAACAGTACAATGGAAAGGAAGAGGATGGACTCTCTGAATCGCGGAGCGGTTAAACTGGAAAAGGGAAATGAACGGACATTTGAACTTTAAAATATGTCTCAGAGCTCTTTGTATAAACCTTTTTTTTGTTATCAAGTGTCCCTTGCTTTGATCTTGATATTATTTGCCTGATTTACTCTTCTTCAGACTATCTACTCACATTTGTTACAGTCATGACTATCTCAGAGTTAACTGTTTTGCTGGCTGCTACCGTGAATATAACGTTTTATTGTTAGAATATGTGGTGTGATAGTGCTAGTATACTTTTATGTACGGGAATATTATTTGAAACTGCAGATGTTTCGAGCTACAGTTGTGCTTATTTTCTGTCTTGTTAAATATTATTCATAATAAAACACACACCACATTTTTATTACGACTTTATTTCTTGAATAACACTAAAATGGTACTACCTGGTCGTTTGTTTCACTGAATGAAATATTTTGAATAACATCCCATTGTATGCAGCAGCACACGAAATGACAACCAAAACGCACAAGTGTTGACATATACAATCCACACGTATTAAACGCATGTGATAACGTTCAAGATCAAAGCGTTTACATTCAAATCACATATGCTAAGATCCGAAACACCAACGTGTTAGCATTTAAAAAAACACACGTGTTATTATCATAAACACACATACGTGTTACCACGTACTACTTCCTTACTTCTTAATTCATTCATTAATTAATTAATTAATTTATTTATTCATTCATTCATTCCAGTATGTATATTTTTAGATATAAACGTCATTACATTTACATAAACAAATCCAATTTTGTATATCTAGGGTATGTTTTGTCCTTCTCGACTATGACTAGCTATGCCATTTTAAACTCTTTAACGATAAAATGTCCCTTTCCTAGTGACAAGATAAAACTAAGCACACGCCATATTGAATTTTCTTAAAACAACACTTTACAATTTTAGACCAATTATTAATCACGGTTAATGATGAAACCATTCCCTGGTTTAACCTAACAAGTATGTGCTAGTCCTGGGTAAATTCGCTTAGTAATACAGCGTGACAAAATTTGACGATCGGCCCTGAAACAAAAAGCATGATCAGTATACGCTAAAACAATAAAAAGCTTGTGGTCAATCGTTTTGAAATAACATAAGACATATTGAATTAACAAAATAGAAAAATGTTAAAATATTGTTAAATAATTCTGGTCTAAGCCTGATACAGAATAATCCGTAGAAATAGCAATATGCTACCCGCTGTTTATTGCAAGGTAAAATCTTTTCAAGTGTTGTTGTTGGTTTGGAGAAGCATGGCAATGTACATATACAAGCAAGTTGAAATAAAAACATAAAAGTTCAAACTTAATCATTTATGATTTAAATTTTATATTATAAACTGAAACAAGGGATTGTTCAATTAATGATATATATAATTACTTTGGGTAATTAGTACCTGCACTCATTAGCCCCTAAAGACAAGTTCGATCAAAGTCCTGACATTACAAGGTTCTAATGTGCATCTCTCGTATGAGCGTTAACATTAGTGGTTAACAAAAAGTACTAAATATCACAAAAGGTATTATTGACCATGTATTAGAGAGACGTGTATTTGAAGTTTGCAATGTTTATTTATTGCATTCCGCTGATTATGGGTCGTAAATGCATCATATTTTGTACAGTAATTCGTTTACTATTTCCTATTTGTATTGAACCGTTATATCCAAATCATTATCATCAGATCATTTCCATATCCTGCTCCGTATAAGCTCGATTGGACCAGAGGCCCAATATCTGATATGGCTCGAGGCTGTAGCTACTATACTGAATAGCGTGATAGTGTCGTGTAGGCTGTAGCTACAATACTGAATAGAGATAAAGTATCGTGTAGGCTGTTGCTACTATACTGAATAGAGTTATAGTGTCTTGTAGGCTTTAACTACTGTACTGAATAGAGAGTTAGCGTCGTCTAAATACTGTACTGAATAGAGAGATTGTGTCGTGTAGGCTGTTGCTACAATACTGAATAGAGATAAAGTATCGTGTAGGCTGTAGCTACCCTACTGAATAGAGTTATAGTGTCTTGTAGGCTGTAACTACTGTACTGAATAGAGAGTTAGTGTCGTCTAACTACTGTACTGAATAGAGTGATAGTGTCGTGTAGGCTCTAACTACTGTAATGAATAGAGTTATAGTGTCTTGTAGGCTGTAGCTAGTATACTGAATAGAGTTATAGTGTCTTGTAGGCTGTAGCTACAATACTGAATAGAGATAAAGTATCGTGTAGGCTGTAGCCACAATACTAAATAGAGATAAAGTATCGTGTAGGCTGTAGCTACTGTACTGACTAGAGAGTTAGTGTCGTCTAACTACTGTACTGAATAGAGAGATTGTGTCGTGTAGGCTTTAGCTACAATACTGAAAAAAGATAAAGTATCGTGTAGGCTGTAGCTACCCTACTGAATAGAGTTATAGTGTCTTGTAGGCTGTGGCTTCTGTACTGAATAGAGAGTTAGCGTCGTCTAACTACTGTACAGAATAGAGAGTTTGTGTCGTGTAGGCTCTAACTACTGTAATGAATATAGTTATAGTGTCTTGTAGGCTGTAGCTACTGTACTGAATAGAGCTATAGTGTCTTGTAGGCTGTAGCTTCTGTACTGAATAGAGTTATAGTGTCTTGTAGGCTGTGGGTTCTGTACTGAATAGAATTATAGTGTATTGTAGGCTGTAGCTAGTGTACTGAATAGAGTTATAGTGTCTTGTAGGCTGTAGCTACTGTACTGAATAGAGTTATAGTGTCTTGTAGGCTGTAGCTACTGTACTGAATAGAGTTATAGTGTCTTGTAGGCTGTAGCTACTGTACTGAATAGAGTTATAGTGTCTTGTAGGCTGTAGCTACTGTACTGAATAGAGTTATAGTGTCTTGTAGGCTGTAGCTACTGTACTGAATAGAGTTATAGTGTCTTGTAGGCTGTAGCTACTGTACTGAATAGAGTTATAGTGTCTTGTAGGCTGTAGCTACTGTACTGAATAGAGTTATAGTGTCTTGTAGGCTGAGCTACTGTACTGAATAGAGTGATAGTGTTTTGTAGGCTGTAGCTAGAATATTGAATAGAGTTATAGTGTCGTGTAGGCTGTAGCTACTGTACTGAATAGAGTTATAGTGTCTTGTAGGCTGTAGCTACTGTACTGAATAGAGTGATAGTGTCTTGTAGGCTGTAGCTAGAATACTGAATAGAGTTATAGTGTCGTGTAAGCTGTAGCTACCCTACTGGATAGAGTTATAGTGTCTTGTAGGATGTAGCTACTATACTGAATAGAGTTATAGTGTCTTGTAGGCTGTGGCTTCTGTACTGAATAGCGAGCTAGTGTCGACTAACTACTGTACAGAATAGAGAGTTTGTTTCGTGTAGGCTCTAACTACTGTAATGAATATAGTTATAGTGTCTTGTAGGCTGTAGCTAGTATACTGAAAAGAGTTATAGTGTCTTGTAGGCTGTAGCTTCTGTACTGAATAGAGTTATAGTGTCTTGTAGGCTGTGGGTTCTGTACTGAATAGAGGGATAGTGTCTTGTAGGCTGTAGCTACTGTACTGAATAGAGTTATAGAGTCTTGTAGGCTGTAGCCACTGTACTGAATATAGTTATAGTGTCTTGTAGGCTGTAGGTTCTCTACTGAATAGAGTTATAGTGTCTTGTAGGCTGTAGCTAGTGTACTGAATAGTGTTATAGTGTCTTGTAGGCTGTAGCTACTGTACTGAATAGAGTTATAGTGTCTTGTAGGCTGTGGGTTCTGTACTGAATAGAGTGATAGTGTCTTGTAGGCTGTAACTAGAATACTGAATAGAGATAAAATATCGTGTAGGCTGTAGCTACCCTACTGGATAGAGTTATAGTGTCTTGTAGGCTGTAGCTACTGTACTGAATAGAGTGATAGTGTCTTGTAGGCTGTAACTACTGTACTGAATATAGTGATAGTTGTAATGTCTTTGTATGGGACGTTTAACGAATATAACCAGTCACGAATTCAATCAACATCTTTTAATGGCGGACACCCCGCATCTTAGTTAACAAACCAAGGGAGACCACTCTTAATGAATTACATGTATAAGGTTGCACTACACTAATATTGTATAACCGTTATGGTATATAGACAAATACTTCATCTCTTCCTTTCTGAGTTAAAATGTTAATTATCAAAACAATTTTACTTTATGACTAGAAATACTTAAAAGAGTCTTGCAATGAAAATGTCATGTATTTAAACTAGATCTGATTATTGAAAACTGTTGATATGAACTGCTATGAAAAATGAAAACAACATTAACTGTCAATAAATGATTACAGAATTATACGTGTTATATTATAATTATAATTATAATTTTAGCACAAATGTCTATTCCTTGCGCACAACAAAGTCCTCGAGAGCTTTCGGTGGTCTACGGTTGCGAATCGGACGCAGACTTCGCGGTGGAACCTGCCCGACTGTTTCTGGTTCCTGGTTCCTGAGGAACTTCCAAAGGGTCTGGTTCCTCGATCGGATCGGACGGAACTTTGATTTCGGGTCGTGACGAGTGATACTTTTTCACAAATGTACTGTTCCTCCGGTACCTAACACCTTGGTCACTCTCGACGGTACAACTGTTTCCTTCTTTACGGACGAGCGTGTGGAGTCGGTTTGAATGGTGTTGTAAATTTGTCGGTCAGTCTTTGCTTCATTAACACCATATCTCCTAGTTCCAAATCAGATTCTTTCGCACCGCGTATAGTGTCGACATACAATTTGTTCATATGTTTCATGTACGCGTCGCGATCCCGTACTCCTTCGTCTGGAACTCAGTTTCTCAACTTGTGGCAGTTTCGTTCTGAGTTGACGACCAAACATCAACTCCGCTGGTGAAATTCCAGTCGTGCTGTGTGGCGTCGTCCTGTAAGCCAACAAATACGTTCTGAGTTCCTTGGATTCCGCATGTGCTATTTGTATCCGTTTAAGTCACGATCTGTTTTGACGATCAACTTCACCGTTTGCGGCCGGATGTAGCGGCGTTACACGTCGGTGGTGTATCCCACTGTCTCGCAATATTCTTTGAATCGGTCTGAGATGAACTGCGGTCCATTGTCGGACGTTATGGACTTTGGCAAACCGTGCCTACAAAACATGTTTTCAAGTGTTCCGATAATCTTTTCGGTCGAAATATCTTTTGTGATCTCGATTTCGTAGTATCGACTATAATAATCCACTGCTACGAATACATAGTGACCACATGGGAGCGAACCCATCAGATCAATAGCCAGATCCTGCCAGGGTTTCGTTTGGAGCGGTGTTGGAGATATCGGCTCAGGTAGCGGTTCCGTCCACTATTTAACATCCATGACATGATTTAACATATTTCTCCACATCCCTGTCCATTTTAGGCCACCATACTTTTGTTCTGAGCTGTTGTTTGGTGCCTACCATGCCCAATTGCCCTGGTGTGCTAAATCAATAAATTTCCCTCTGAGCCCTTCCGGAATAACTAATCGTGTACCGCGTAGTACCAAATATCCCAACTGACTCAGTTCATCTTTCACCGGAAAGAATATTCCGTGCTCGTTTTGTCCCATTGCTTCATTTTTAAACATTTACGCACGTCACTCAACTCCTCGTCGATTTTGGAAGCTTCCTCAACCTCACGTGTAGATAGGGCTGACGGAGTAACCTCCCTTGCAACGAATGTGATGAAATCCTCGGTTTCGCGCTCGAATTTACTCCTGGGTTCTAAATTCCTGGTATCGACTAGTCGCGATAGGTCATCTGCAATGTTGCCCTTTCCCGGCGAGTAACGAATCGTAAAGTCGTAAGGCATCAGTTTCGTGATCCAGCGTTCGATTCTAGCATTCGGTCTAGACTTGGGTCCGTACATAACCTCTAGTGGTTTGTGGTCGGTCACAAGTTCAAATTTAACACCGTACAAATAGAGTTTAAATTTTTCACAAGCCCACACGACACCCAACGCTTCCTTCTCTGTTGTAGAGTATCGTCGTTCAACTTGCGATAATGCTCGACTCGCATAACTGATTACCTTCGCATTTCCATCGCGATCTTCCTGGAGTAGAACCGCACCTACCCCAACATTACACGCATCAGTGACCACCATTGTTTTTTCAGCATCTAGTCTGAAGTGACCCAAGGTTTCCGCGTTCGCGAGACACTCTTTCAGCTTTTCAAAGCTCCTTTGTTGTTCGATACCCCATTCAAAAGTTACACCTTTCCTAGTCAGCTTTCGTAATAGCTCCGATAAGGCGGCGAGATTCGGTATGGAGCGTGCACTGAAGTTAACCAATCCAAGGAAACTTCTAATCTCGGACGCGTTCTGTGGGGGTGTGGCATTGACCATTGCCTCCATTCGCTCTTTTGTCGGTTCAAGTCCGTGTTGAGACGCCATATGACCCATGAACAAGTCTTTCTAGTACTTTTTCAAGACGTTTGTTATGTTCCTCCTTGTCTTTCCCATGTACGACAATGTCATCAGAAATGTTCTGAACTCCTTCACAGTCGTGACATATTTGCGATATCACGTGTTGATATTGTTCAGGCGCGGACGTTATACCGAACATAATGCGCTTGTATCGGTACAGGCCCTTATGCGTCACGAATGTAATTATATCTCGCGACGACTCCTCGAGCTCAATCTGATGATATCCGTATCGTAAATCAAGTTTGCTGAACACCGTGCTTCCGTTCACATTGTACACGATCTCATCTACGGTCGGTATGGGATGCCGTTCGCGTTTTATAGCCTCGTTGGCTCGGCGCATATTCACGCACAAACGAATGTCTCCATCCAGTTTAGGAACTATGATCACTGGGCTTACCCACGGAGTAGGTTTCCCGACCCTGTCAATAATATCTAGGGCTTCTAGCTCATCATTTTTGTCGTTCACCTTTTGACGAAGACTGTATGGAACCCTGTACATGCTCTGAGCAACCAGTTGTACCTGCTCATCAATGTGTAGATTCAGTTGGTACCCCTCTAGTTTGCCGATTCCTTCAAAACACTCAGAATATTTCCCAACCAAATCTCTAGTGCCTGTCACATTATGAATTTCAATCTTCAAGATTCCTAGCTGAGTAGCAGAAGTTTTCCCCAGCAACGCAGGCCCTTTTCCATCCATAACGAAAATCTCTGTCTCGTGTTTCTCTCCATTTTCTGGCATGGATACCGTTGTCGTGAACTTTCCTACGAGTTTCAAAGGTTCTTCAGATCCATATGTAAATAATTTCTTGTCAGTCTTCTCCGACGCACATTTTATCATGTTTACCTTTAACTTTCCCCACACGTTTCTGTCAATGATGTTCACTGTTGCACCGCTGTCTATTATGAAGTCTACCATCTGTTCATCCATTTTTAGTATAACCACATCCGTCTTTGATCCCTGTGTGACTTTAAACGCATATTCATCGTTGTCGTCATCATCCTGATGATCCGTGTCTACAGAGCGTACCTTTCCATTTCCCCTGAATTTTCTTTCTGTGAGTATTTGACCATGTTGACGATAACTTTTCGGTCCTCGATTTCTGTACGAGTTATCTCCCTTTACTTTTGTATTGCAGCGTTTTGCGAAGTGACCAATCTTTCCACATTTCGTACACCTTTGATCATTTGCTTGCCATTGTGGATCTCTTGTGTCCCGTGTACCTACATCTGTTACATGTTTTGTCATCTTGTGCCTTAAATTTGTTGCCAGTTGTTTCGGTACTTACTGAAGATGGGCTTGTACCTGTAGCTCCTTCCATCCTTTTTGCTTGGATTTCTGACTGTTCCATAACTTGTTCCATGTCACACAATTGCTCTAGTGTCAGGGTTTGTCCCTTTTCTAACAGTCTCATTCGAAGTTTATGAGACTTACACTTCTCAATGACTTGGTCTTTAATTTAGCTTGCTGTCTAAGTCTCGTAATGAACTGTCCACCTGTATCCTCATCTTGAGTCATTTTACGGAAATAATATCCTTCATAGGCCACATTTATTTTGCCTTCGAAGTGCTTGTTTAAAGCATCCAATGTTCGTGCATAATCATCGTCACAGGGAGCGTGTAAAAAATGTCCTGCACCTCCTGTCCTTCACAATGAAGTAATAATGCCACCTTCTGATTCGCATTTGTTACCCCTTTTCCCGTTGCAAACAGTTTAAAACTTTAAACCCATCGTTCCCAAGTCTGGTGAACACGAGTTGCGTCTCCTCCGGGACCACGTGCTTCAAATTTTGGTAATCCATTCAGTTCAATTTGAGCCATTTCAACTGTTTATCTTACCAATTTACTCTTCTATCTTCTTCTCGTTATCTACGAGAATTGATTAAATAGTTCTTTATCCTCTTCGCCAATTGTAATGTCTTTGTATGGGACGTTTAACGAATCAAACCAGTCACGAATTCAATCAACATCTTTTAATGGCGGACACCCCGCATCTTAGTTAACAAACCCAGGGAGATCACTCTTAATGAATTACATGTATAAGGTTGCACTAAACTAATATTGTATTACCGTTATGGTATATAGACAAATACTTCAATAGTGTGTTGAAGGCTGTAGTTATTGTACTTAATAGAGTGATAGTGTCTTGTAGGCTGTAACTAGAATACTGAATAGAGTGATAGTGTCTTGTAGGCTGTAGCTTCTATAGGGATGCTTTCTGCATCGAAATTCTTAAAAGTTTGGATAAGTTGCATTATTCTTCGTTTTAGTGTTTAGCAAGTATTCCATTTACAACAGGGCATATTTAAACAATGATTTAAAGACCCTGATTCGAGTTAAAACACATCTTACGTTGGAGCAATAAGACATTGTTAAGTGTCTCATAATAATAAAGAATCATGGATATGATCCATAATGATATAACAAAAATATCTTACGATGTACTTTGATGTATATCCTCAGGAAAACAGAGTCTTTTGCTTGCCCAACAAGTGACAGCAGCTTCAGAACAATTCCGACGGTTATACACAGGACGCTGGCTACCACCACACCAGGGTTGTATACTACAGCAGCCACGGTCATGAATAGGCTCAGAAACGTGTAGGCTATAGGAATCACTATCGGTAACTGTAAAATTGATATGGAACCTTTGAGACACAGGTTACATACTCGATACTCCATGGGTTACGCTCACGTACGCTTTCTGAACCCCCGGAATATGTCATAACAAATTTGAAGGCATGTTGCGAGCTATCTGATTGGTCTCAGGTAAAAACCTGAACAATCCCTACACTAATATCTGTCATTTGAAGATAAGATAGTGATGATATAAGAGGTGATATCCGACTTCAAAGCCAGTCAATTTTACCGTTATGTTAACGCGCGATTCCTTTGATGTAAATCAAAAGATCAAACCAGCCTTCTTCGACTCCTCCACAAGGGGGCTTTCGATAATTTCATTGCATATTCCAGGGAACAGCATAAGTGAGCGTAACTGCTAGAGAATCGAGAAAACCTAAGTTTATTGAATGTCGATATATATGCATATGAAGCTGTGACATTTTACACGAATATCATAAATCATATCTGTAACATGTGAGAGCAAATAAATGTAATGCATAAGTTCTTGGTAGAAAAGGCTTGTTGCTACGGATGGTGTTATTACCATAATTTTTTTAAAAAAACGTGTGCTCTATTTGCCATTTTTGAATTTTACAACCATTTAGTTTAATAGTAATGTGCCTCCACAATAAGAACAGTAAGCATTAGCTAAATATCTTAATGCTACAACATCACTGTAAGTTACAAATACACTACCCGAAGGGCGTCTTTGGGGTTATGCGTCCTCCTTAATTTAAATATCCCCACAATTGCCGTAAAGCAGTAGAGTGCATTAAGGAAAGAGTACACCTTTAGCAGGGAAATCATTTCCATTCCTAGCATAATGACACAGGCAACCATACCCTGGAAAAATAACAATCCAGCATTAGTGGCAGTAAAACATGACATATAGCATCGTTTAAGGAACCAAATTGTACATAATAAACTCACAATACCTTGTTTACGAATTCAGTATCGATTCAAATCTACAGTAAATGCATACAATTTGTGGAGTTATAAATCCATATGAATTATTTAATTTCCGTTATATGTAACTACTATCAAAAGAAATTACAAATTCAAAATGTCTTATAATTTGACAGCATCTAAGCAATTGTTAAGATATGTATTTGCGATGAGAATAACATAATTTTACCTGGAAACTAGCTATTAATAGACATTAAATGGAGATACTAACCTCAAAAATAAATATTTCTCCATTTCTCAAGATATTTTTAAAAGCGTAAATGCATTGTAACAAAATCGATTCGTTCGCAATAAATCAAAAATGTATGAAATTGCATAATATGTAAACGCCTATCCGTTGCTATCTGAGACATTAAAAACATTTGACGTAAAAACATCTCAACTTCATAAAGAAAGTGTGACGTAGTTTTGTAAGCATTGCATAAAATCGTGCAAAGTAGTGCAGCATGATTAAACGTTATGTCGTCTAATTAATAAAACAGAAGTGAGAAATAATTACGTCTGTGTAACATTTACCATTGTAATGATGGCGGGTACCAATGTTTTTTTCTGAACGTAAATCATGGACAGGTATTTCGGAAAATATCCTTCTCTCGAAGCAGCAAACAAAGTCCTGAAATTAATTAAATCATTGTGATCATAATGAAGATGATCTAATCGGCTCCTTTTTTGTTATCCATAAATAATACATGAATATATCAAATATGCCGCCCTAAAATAAGGTTTCATGATTAATTTCTTTTACAGTTATATGCTTATTTTTAACATGTTTCCAAACAAAACAAAACTGTTAAAGTTTTTTTTTTCTATTTACCTCCAGTTGAAATAAGAAATATACGAGATTTTCAAGATATTTCTCCCTACCTCATAACTCCGTCTAACAATTGTAAAGCTCTTCCTTAAATATTTCTTAGTGTGTTTTTAAAAACATTCGCGTAGTATACAGCAATATTTTGTTGCAGCTATTAAAGAAGAGAAATTTGCAAATCAAAAGGCCCGAAAAGCGGCATTAGCACGCATCATTTTAACTTTTAGATGATCAAAGGAATTAAAGTAGTTTTTGCTTTTCTTGCTATTCAAAGACCAAACGTTATCAAGATTCAAGTGGGTGGGTTATTTCCAAGATTGTTACGTAACGGTATTACAGACAACAACACTGCTGTTAGAAGCTTGGCCATTAATATTTTCTACCCTTGACATTTTTTGTGTATCTTTAACATCATTTAAGTATTCAAATTGATCTATCCGGTACATTAGAAATCAATTAATTATGCCAGTGCGTTTACCTGCTGCCTTTAAATGTGTTGGCGTTTACTATCCCAGACGTTGATATGGCCACAAATATCGGGATTGACCACTTCATATTCCCCATACATTTTTCTGCAAACGCCTTAGACAAAGGTTAAAATAGAAATAAAGGATCAAATGTATAAAATAAAAGAAATATCAAAATATCAAAGTTTTAAAAGAGCGAAATAATAACCGTTTACACATCTAAATTCGCGGCAGAAAATCATGGCGGTGATTTAGATTTCATCAGCAACACAATGTCCAACCGTTAAAAATGTCGAACATTTGGATATGCTGTTCCTTTATCTCATTATACCAACTGAAAGTTCAATTCTACATTTTAGAGACCCAATGTCAAATGTTAAATATTCTGTTCCATGGTTTAAAAACCATATCAAATGTTGCAGTATAATTTCTATTCATTTTTATGCTTTGTCGCAACGAAATAAGCGGAAGACAACCGAAATATTCCTTTATCCTAATACTTTATTGAAATCAGGTCATTTTGCAGAATTGGTTATACGATTCCGATTTAGGTTAGTCAATACATTTCAGTAAACAACACGCGTACCTCTAGTGGTCTACCTACCTTTTGAGAATGTCGTCATCCTCCGTTAATACATTTCAGTAAACAACACGCGTACCTCTGGTGGTCTACCTACCTTTTGAGAATGTTGTCATCCTCCGTTAATACATTTCAGTAAACAACACGCGTACCTCTGGTGGTCTACCTACCTTTCGAGAATGTTGTCATCCTCCGTTAGTACATTTCAGTAACGACACGCGGACCTCTAGTGGTCTACCTACCTTTTGAGAATGTCGTCATCCTCCGTTAAAACATTTCAGTAAACAACACGCGTACCTCTAGTGGTCTACCTTCCTATCGAGAATGTTGTCATCCTCCGTTAGTACATTTCAGTAACGACACGCGTACCTCTAGGGGTCTACCTACCTTTTGAGAATGTCGTCATCCTCCGTTAATACATTTCAGTAACGACACGCGTACCTCTGGTGGTCTACCTACCTTTTGAGAATGTCGTCATCCTCCGTTAAAACATTTCAGTAAACAACACGCGTACCTCTGGTGGTCTACCTACCTATCGAGAATGTTGTCATCCTCCGTTAGTACATTTCAGTAAACAACACGCGTACCTCTAGTGGTCTACCTACCTTTTAGGGTTTACGTATTCCTCGTAGGCATAGGCTATTGTGTCTCTGTTCAGGAAAATGTAAAATGTAAAATGTAAAAATGAGCCGTAATCTTTTAACATTTCATCTTGAATTGATCAATGTATTTAAATAATCTTTATGTTCTTCAAATAACGTATCTTTTTGTGCGTCCCCTGCAAATTTCATGTTGAGATCTACCCTATTGTAACACTTCGCTTTGTTAGGCTGCATGCTCCTAAGTGCCATTTTCTCTCTGTGTTAAATTTGTGAAAAGATTTTTTCTACATGTAATGTTACCTCTATGTTATGGTAAAGCTTGATTGGTCTGAGAGAGGAACGACAACATGTATTCTATGCTCCATCTTTTATTCAGATAGGGGTGCCACACAACTATACACAGGGTACCGTAGTCAATCAAGGGAGATCACTCTAGTATCGTCATAGTATCGGTTGAATACTACCATTATACAATATACAATGTAGTCATATGGTTACACTACAGGGTACGGTAAACCTACCCGATAGGCAATGTTTGATAAGGTTGCTACACAAAACCTAATATTTTGACATATCTACCACACATAACATATAATACACATTTGCATTCACAGAATCAATGTCTGGTAATTATTTGTAAGTTAATTTTGTGCTCTCATTGCAATTTTTGTATTTTAGATACTTATATATGCAACTGCTTTCATTTGCTTCAAGCATAAATGTACACTCTGTGCTTTTACTTTTCCTAACACCTGACTGTGTTTTAATTTATTGAGCCGATGAACCATTATGTTTTTGTCAAGTGCATACTTTAAATCACCGAGTGAGTTGTAACATTGTACTATCTCATCTCATTATATAAAACTATCTACAGCTCATTTAATCTACGCCAGAATATAATGTAAATTATGAAGTTAACCGCTGAATCTCTTATGTAGTAGGTAAATTCGACCTTAGATTGATAATAATTTTTCTTTTTTTTCCCTTTTCTTTAACGTCCTAACAACTAAGGTCGCGTAAGGACGTGATAATAGTGAGTAAATATAAATATAAACTTTATTTATTTTACAACAAATATGAAACAAGTTATTCAATTTAGATTAATCACTCTTGTTGGCCCGAATGTTAGCGCGGGG
>NW_018408013.1:125149-125975 GCF_002113885.1 Mizuhopecten yessoensis
ACACTAGATCTATTACATGTACAGTGTAACTGGTTGTATGTGAAGTTACACAAAATCTATTACATACACAGTGTAACTGGTTGTATGTGTAGTTACACTAAATCTATTACATGTACAGTGTAACTGATTGTATGTGAAGTCACACTAGATCTATTACATGTACAGTGTAACTGGTTGTATGTGAAGTTACACAAAATCTATTACATACACAGTGTAACTGGTTGTATGTGTAGTCACACAAAATCTATTACATGCACAGTGTAACTGATTGTATGTGAAGTCACACTAAATCTATTACATACACGGTGTTACTGGTTGTATGTGACGTTACACTAAATCTATTACATGTACAATGTAACTGATTGTATGTGAAGTCACGCTAAATCTATTACATACACAGTGTAACTGGTTGTATGTGAAGTCACACTAAATCTATTACATACACGGTGTTACTGGTTGTATGTGACGTTACACTAAATCTATTACATGTACAGTTTAACTGGTTGTATGTGAAGTTACACTAAATCTATTTCATGTACAGTGTAACTGATTGTATGTGTAGTCACACTAAATCTATTACATACACAGTGTATCTGGTTGTATGTGAAGTCACACTAAATCTATCACATGTACAGTGTAACTGATTGTATGTGAAGTCACACTAAATCTATTACAAACACAGTGTTACTGGTTGTATGTGACGTTACACTAAATCTATAACATGTACAGTGTAACTGATTGTATGTGTAGTTACACTAAATCTATTACATGTACAGTGTAACTGATTGTATGTGTAGTCACACTAAATCTATTACATACACAGTGT
>NW_018408013.1:127514-193626 GCF_002113885.1 Mizuhopecten yessoensis
AAATCTATTACATACACAGTGTAACTGATTGTATGTGTAGTTACACTAATTCTATTATATGTACAGTGTAACTGATTGTATGTGTAGTAACACTAAATCTATTACATGTACAGTGTTAGTTTGCTGTATGTTTAGTTACACTAAATCTATTACATGTACAGTGTAACTGATTGTATGTGTAGTCACACTAAATCTATTACATGTACAGTGTAACTGGTCTTATGTGTAGTTACACTAAATCTATTACATGTACAGTGTAACTGGTCTTATGTGTAGTTACACTAAATCTATTACATGTACAGTGTAACTGATTGTATGTGTAGTTACACTAAATCTATTAATGAACAGTGTAACTAGTTGTATGTGAAGTAACACTAAATCTATTACATGTACAGGGTAACTGGTTGTATGTGTAGTTACACTAAATCTATTAATGTACAGTGTAACTAGTTGTATGTGAAGTAACACTAAATCTATTACATGTACAGTGTAACTGGTTGTATGTGTAGTTACACTAAATCAATGACATGTACAGTGTAACTGATTGTATGTGTAGTTACACTAAATCTATTACATGTACAGTGTAACTGATTGTATGTGAAGTCACACTAAATCTATTACATACACAGTGTAACTGGTTGTATGTGAAGTCACACTAAATCTATTACATGTACAGTGTAACTGGTTGTATGTGTGGTTACACTAAATCTATTACATGTACAGTGTAACTGGTTGGAGGTGTAGTTACACTAAATCTATTACATGTACAGTGTAACTGGTTGTATTTGAAGTTACACTAAATCTATTACATGTACAGTGTTAGTTTGCTGTATGTGTAGTTACACTAAATCTATTATATGTACAGTCTAATTGGTTGTTTGTGTAGTTACACTAAATCTATTACATGTACAGTGTAACTGGTTGTATGTGAAGTCACACTAAATCTATTGCATACACAGTGTAACTGGTTGTATTTGAAGTTACACTAAATCTATAACATTTACAGTGGAACTGGTTGTATGTGTAGTTCCACTAAATCTATTACATGTACAGTTTAACTGGTTGTATGTGGAGTTACACTAAATCTATTACACGTACAGTGTAACTGGTTGTATGTGATGTCACTCAAAATCTATTACATACACAGTGTTACTGGTTGTATGTGAAGTTACACTAAATCTATAACATGTACAGTGTAACTGGTTGTATGTGTAGTTACACTAAATATAATACAGGTACAGTGTTAGTTTGCTGTATGTGTAGTTACACTAAATCTATTACATACACAGTGTAACTGGTTGTATGTGTAGTTCCACTAAATCTATTACATGTATAGTGTAACTGGTTGTATTTGAAGTTACACTAAATCTATTACATGTACAGTTTAATTGGTTGTATGTGAAGTTACACTAAATCTATTACATATACAGTGTAACTGGTTGTATGTGAAGTCACACTAAATCTATTACATGCACAGTGTAACTGGTTGTATGTGAAGTCACAGTAAATCTATTACATGTACAGTGTGACTGGCTGTATGTGAAGTCACAGTTAATCTATTACATGTACAGTGTAACTGGTTGTATGTGAAGTCACACTAAATCTATTACATGTACAGTGTAACTGATTGTATGTGAAGTCACACTAAATCTATTACATACACAGTGTAACTGGCGGCTTTATGTGTAGTGACATTTAATGTGTTGCATGTGTATTGTAAATAGTACGAATGTTGTTACATAAGTGTTCTACATATGTAACGTGAACTGGTATGTAAATTAATGTATGGCAGCTCACACACAAGACTTACCCGCCATTAAATGCGTATGTTCCCACATAAAAAGCAAAAACAAGACCACCAGCAGTCAAGTCGGTTGTTTTAAACGGATCGCGAAGATTCTCTGTGTCACCTTACAACATGAAAAAAGAACATAAACATGTATCTACATTTTCAAGTATCCAATTATGTAAACAAAATGAGGTAGTCATCTTATTTTCAGAGATGGTTAAGTTTTTCATCTGAATTTGAAGTTCATTCACACTAATATGTAGACAAAATGTTAAATGAATCATTTCTTGCTGCTGTTTATCTCATTGATTTTAAACTTCTTGGCTTGAGTGTCTGTAGCTTTGTTAACTTTTGTAATACCCAGAGAAACAATTATTTGGTAAGAGAGCCATGCGATTTTATCTAGAAAAGAGATAACCTATGACATTTCGAGATGTCTATGATACCGATAGAGAACGCGACCATAGATATAATCAAACCAGTGCTTTCGACTTAAATTACCGTTATCTCCCATAAAATGTTTAATTTTCATAAGAAAATAGTTTCTTCATTTCCTTACAACAAAACTATGTGTTTCTGTTTCAGTATATTTTTCAATTGAATTATCTTGTCATTATAATGATTGGAATGTATAATAATGTTGATCATTATATTCCATCTTTGCGTATTGCAGAGTTATCTTCTCTTGGGAGCAGGTATTGATTGTTACGTCACTTGTTTGTGAGAGTAACGTCATCAAATTTTGAGAAAACGTCGTAATTTTCTCACACAAACCAATGACGCAACAATCAATCCCTCCTCCCAAGAGAAGATAACTCTGCAATATGCAAAGACGGAATAGTGTATTTAACCAGTCATCCATTAGATTAACATCATCATTGCTTAGTTTAGTCATAGGTCGAGGCTTTCTGTGACAATGCTCTGGCCAGCTGTTACATCTAATGTACATTGTTTACACGGATCGTGTACAATGCCTCCCACCAGCCAGTAGGTAGACATTTTGGATTATTTCAACTGCTTTATAGATTTGTCTTGATGTATTTTAAATTCAAAAATGCTTAATATCTGACACTTATTTCCATATCACCCATACTCAATTAAAATAAAATGTTTTGGATATAAGTATACATTATACCTCTTCCTATGATGATAAGTCAAAATGACTTTTTAAAAATATTTTAACTACTATACATTTGAAATGATATAATCAAAAACAACAAAACGCTAAATATCTGATAATTAATCCTATATTTTTCAATTCAAATAAAATATTTTGGATATAAGTTTATATCATACCTCTTCCTATGGCGATAAGTCCAAATGTAGATATGAGAACCAAGGCCAGGACTTTTGTAATCGTGACTGCTGTCTGTATATAGGCGGTTATCCTTATGCTATAGCAGTTAAGGGCCAGATAGGAAACTGAAACAGAACCAAACGCAGCAGATATAGGGGCCATCAGCCCTACTGTTTATATGGGGCCATCAGCCCTACTGTTTATATGAGGCCATCAGCCCTACTGCTTATATGGGGCCATCAGCCCTACTGCTTATATGGGGTCATCAGCCCTACTGTTTATATAGGGGCCATCACCCCTACTGTTTATATAGGTGCAATCACCCCTACTGTTTATATAGGTGCAATCAGCCCTACTGTTTATGTAGGGGTAATGAGCCCTACTGTTTATATGGGGCCATCAGCCCTACTGTTTATATAGGGGCCATCACCCCTACTGTTTTTATAGGTGAAATCAGCCCTACTGTTTATGTAGGGGTAATCAGCCCTACTGTTTATGTAGGGGTAATCAGACCTACTGTTTATGAAGGGGCAATCGGCCCTACTGTTGATGTAGGGGCAATCAGCCCTACTGTTTATGTAGGGGTAATCAGCCCTACTGTTTATGAAGGGGCAATCGGCCCTACTGTTTATGTAGGGGCAATCAGCCCTACTGTTTATATAGGGGCCATCACCCCTACTGTTTATGTAGGGGTAATCAGCCCTGCTGTTTATGTAGGGGCAATCAGCCCTACTGTTTATGTAGGGGCAATCAGCCCTACTGTTTATGTAGGGGTAATCAGCCCTACTGTTTAACACCAGTATACTAACTCATGTCGAATGTTTTAATAACATCAGTACGCTAAAAGATATAATGCTCGCAGATAACTTAAATACCTGATATCTTAACTAACTGATATCTTAACTTCCTGATATCTTAACTAACTGATAACTTAAATACTTGATATCTTAACATCCTGATATCTTAACTAACTGATAACTTAAATACCTGATATCTTAACTTTCTGATATCTTAACTAACTGATAACTTAACTTCCTGATATCTTAACTAACTGATATCTTAACTAACTGATAACTTAAAAACCTGATATCTTAACTTCCTGATATCTTAACTAACTGATATCTTAACTAACTGATAACTTAAATACCTGATATCTTTACTTAAGCACACTAATCGATGTCGTGGTTGTTTATAACTTAACTGCGTAATATTAACTTCAGCACAATAAATGATATTGTGCTAGCTGATAACCTAACTGTGTGATATGTTAACTTCAGCAATAAAGTCGTTTTCGTTTTCGTGGTCGCTGATAACTAAACTGCTTAACAGCTTAATATAAGGAGAATAATTGATGTCGTGCCAGTTGATAATAATATTGCAAAACGGTTGATTAAATGGAATTGTCTAAAACCCCTAAGGAGTAATTTACTACCTACTTCGATTTGTACTTTATGTCAATTTTCAAGAATATTTCATGATAGGAAAGATCGTTGTCTAACGGATGTGAATTGTCTGCCTTATTTAATGTTGTGGTTCCAAGCTGTGAACGTCTCCAGGTCATACATGTGTATGAATATATGTGACTAGAGATTGTATTTATTACTTTTACATATGGATGAAAATATTGTCTAATTAATATGTATATATGTGTATACATTTATTTGTATTTTCAATAAATGATTGTCGACGTCTATAAGCTAGATGTAGATCTAAATATAATCCTTAAGGATGTCAACACAAAGTTCTAGAAGATGCAGGTTGAGGAAGACTTTGGACAAGGTTATGGTCGCCATGACGGTTTCGCCATTTCTTTGTGTGATATAAAGGTCGATAATTTGATTACTAGAGTGCCTTGTTGTTTTTTTGTCTTTACCCGAGTTCTCGATGTGAGGACGTAACATTAGTTGGATTAAACTAGATTAACACGGCGGAGGTCGTCGACGAAACAAAAGACGCTTACTCTTTTGGAACACCCGGTCTTACTTCCCTTGTACTTTTTCACGGGTCTCCTTGTAGATCTTCCTTTGTTCGTATGTTGCCCTAGTTTTATCAATTTCGAGTTCGAATTATGGCTATCTTAATTGCTTCGGTATTCTTTTATGGTCTTTTGTCTTACGGATATGTTGCTGAGTAATAATAGAATATTTATATATTTAGACAATCTGTCTACCATTGAAAATTTATAATTATAAGTAAGACATTATTTCGCTATTTTTTGCCAAAAGATTTAAGTTTGTTTGATAACGAAGGAAACTGGAATGTCATTTTTCCTACATTTTTGACAAACACAAGCTTGACAAAATTCTTGCTAACATTTTTAGTACCATTTAGTAAGGATTACAGCCATATAGTGACACTGTATGTACAAGAAGAATAATGTATTTGGAATTTGATTGTTATGACCTGAAGCCATCGTTTTATCATTCTTGAAATCTGTCCCACAAAAATGTTCTTCTTTCAGACCGATTTATTCGATCTTTACTAACAGCATGGCCAACAGAAATGAATGACTATTGTTCGATAAGTGGGACGATTTCAATTTTCAGATCTTGAACTTTTCCTTTCTTGAAAGTAGCAACCCCGCTCCTGAAACTACGGAGTCTACATGTCACAGTCGATTAGGTATTTAAGAGCTCGCTACTAACATCATGATATCTGTGATAGATTCAGACTGCTGACAAACAAAAACAGTGTTTTCCTGAGATGCAGGAAGATGAAGATTTTGCGAAAGTTTCATGGGGGCCATCTTAATCTTACTAGACAGGATACGTTTTGTTTTCTGAAGGTCGATACTTTTGTTTATTATAGGTTGATTAAGTCTCATAATTTCGAGTTTGAGTTACGAATTTTTTTTACATTTCAAAATGTTCTTGTTGTGTTTTCTGTAGGATTCCAAAAATACACATCCTATTTCTCAGGTCTAAGCTTAACCGTTTGGTGAGGTGTTCATTATTGTATCTTAAGGAAACCTAACACTCCATGCAATTACATATATACGCTTTTGGCCGCGTTAACTATTTATTGCATGCGATGAATTTAAACTGTGGATTGGGTAAAGTTATGGGCCCATCCATATTTGTAGTTTATTTAAATTTTTATTCAAGAGAAGTAAAAACTGAAAAATTACAAGCTGCTCGATATAGACATTTGAGAGAAAAATAACATTTGCTGTGCTTTCTAAATAAATGCCCCAGAAGGTATTGTACATCGTGTTATTGAAGAAGAGAATATTGAATTGTCAACAAAACCGTAGTTTGAATTAACATGTAGACCATTGGAAGACCAGGTGTTCCTGCAGAGAAAGCGTCTTTTTCTTCGACACTTGCCCTGTAAATCTATGTCAATTCCAAGAAATATCACTTTCTTACATCGAAACGACGATCTTTTATCGGAGGTTTTCTCAAAAGTAAAATAAATTTATAGGCATGAAATAAATTCAGGAAATACGGATCGGAGGATTATCAAAAAACAGTGCAGACAAATTTGAATTGGCTGGTTATTTATAAAAAAAACCAAAACTTTGTGTTGAAAACATTGACAAAATTACCCATAGCAGTAAGCCCGAAGAGTTTAATGGCCGCTGTTGGAGCCTCGTCGGGACAATCGAGGAACACAGGTCGAAGTATATACGTCCCGGCGGCTAGCGAGGACACAACGATGGACATTGGTCTCAGGATAAATTCGCTCAACCATAGGCTGACGAAAGACACGTTTTCGCCAAACGCTTCATGGATGATTGTGTACAGTCCCCCAGACTTCCGTACTCGGATGACTGAAGAAGAAATGAATTCGAGTTTACATACATTGTAGATATACCACTTAAGTGTTAATTTGCTAGCTACAGTTGATTCACTACCCCCAGAAACTGTAGTACAATGAATGATATTTGAATATATATGACCAGTTGACAGTTTTTTTTTTTTTTTTTATCTTAAAGGCTTCAGTTTTAAGGTCATAAACAGATGGGCTACTATAAAACATGAAAATCTACCGGGAATGAAGATTTGGTGCCACTGTCAGGAACAAGTAAACCTCCTGACTGGCAGCATCATGAAGGTGTCACCTTACTTCCGGAACCCCTTTCCCGATCACGTGACCAGGTGTTCTGTGGTTGTTAATGAGGTCTTTCCTAGGTATCTCCTTAGTCCATGTTGTTGTCTTTTAGATTCGTCTTTGAGTTGCGATGTTTTGCTGGTAATCCGACACAGTGGTATATTTTATTTTGTTAGCGTGCTTTTAAAACTTCGATTTATCGTGATACCAATTTGTTAAAAAACTTAATTGTTTATAAAAATATCTCTTGACAAAACATAGAAGAAATTTAGTCAACCTAAAAAGAATGTTTTTGATTTTTGTGAATTGTGTTATTATACTAACCTAGCTCTGCTATGCAGAGTGATCCCAGTACGGCCCACACCCCGCATGTAAGCCAAACACAAAGAGCCAATCCAGGAGAGGAACCAGCTCCAGCTAAAATCGGAGACGGACTTATAAATATTCCGGATCCAATGATAGATCCGGTCACATAGCTAATTCCATCAACCACCCCGAGTTGTTTCTTTAGTTTGATGGCCATGATGCGTACTGTCTGAGTCCTTTGTATCAACTGCAGGTAGGTCAATAAGGTAGAGCAAGTTATTCATTGACACTGTTATTATATACAATGAGAACGACGAAATAGGTGTATATACTCAAATTACGTCACAAGCATCTCGAAGCTTTGGGTACATTGTTAAAAGTACAATTAGAAAATAAGCAAGCACCGTTTGCTACAGGAACATCATTTAATATACTTTTTATTGAAATGGTTTCCATTTCGTATGAACTTTTAAAAGCATTTGGCATGCTATAAATAACATATCTGAATAGAATTCCATCTAATCCTAAACACTTGGCCCTTTTTGACGCTAAGTTGAAACAAAAACTTTTATACTGAAACCCGTGCTACTTTAAAGGACGCACACAACTAGATAATTTACTGTATGTTATTACTATAGCGTTAAACACTAGCGACAGCTGTCTAGATTCACAGATACATACCTGACAAAGGCTTCGAAAGGCTTTTTGGTGAGTTTAGTGGCATATAAGAGCGCTACAGCTGTCTGCTTTTGACAACCTGAAGTTTACAAGCCAAACCGGTGAAGTGGGACGGGTACACCCCCTGAAATTTGACCCCATATCAATCCGTCATCACATATGTTAAACTACTAAAACTAAACATTTTTCAAAAGTTCAATATCTGTAGATTTCATTCAATGTTAAATATGTCAACGATTCCCTATTTGAATTACTCAGGGGCACTGTATTAAACCGGAACACATTTTAGGTAGGGATTACAATCGTATGAAACACTTGCTGATTGGCTGATTTAGGTGTGCGAGTCCTTAAATTTACAACGAACGTGCTTCATATATATATATAGGATGGTGAAATTCATTCGGTTTCTGGCAGATATCATTTCCAAATTGGTTCAACCTTTTAGGCATTTTATGTATGCGCAATATCTTGATATGGCACGATCAGTAATGCCTAAAGCTATCGTGTTTATTCATCCTCCACGACAAGCATAAAGCCAGGCGGGCTGCTGACAAAACTAATGTTAAAATGTTCCGATAAATATAAAGAAATACAGCAAAACGGGGAGAGCTATGACGTACAAGGTTACAACCAACATCGGGGAGTACAAGTCCACTAGCAATGTCAACCACCTCGGTACGTTAATTAATAATTCAATATAAGAGGTAAAGATGCACTGTTTCCCCTCGACACAGAAAGCTTTATGAGCTGAACATATATATAATTGTTTAGCAGCACCAGCAGGAAAAGTAAGATGTAAGAACGAGACACGCAGATTGAAATGCAGTGCTCATATGTAACTCAACATACGTTCATCTGTTTAAACAGAAAAGTCCTCGACCTTGTAAAATTTATCATTCATAAAACGGCATGGGGCCAAGCATCAGGATAAGTATTAGCAACCTTACCACTGCATCAGCATACTATATAAATATTCATTTTACGAATATATTGTTTTGTTCTTTTAGATTCATGAATGAAAAGTAATCATATCTTTTTAAGCTATTTAAAAGGGGTGCCAGCGTATTGAAAACATGTTCTTGTCTATTTTATTGAGTTATACGCAATCACGGAAGGTCTGCAACGTGTTACAGCAACTCAACAGGTAATTATGGGTACTGATGCCTTTTCGATTATGATCACAGACATACAGTATATAAGTATGTAGACATACGACCACACACTGTGTACAACTCGGGGTTAAAATCATGACCCTGAATTCCTCATTATCAAAGTCGTGTCATTCGGGTGGGTCCTTCCTTGTCTTCTGCCAAGGGAAGATTGAAGAAACAAACACTGATCCGCTGCCCCCATTATAACATTTGGGATCTTTATATTGTCTCTTTACATCCTACTAACCTTGCTGTTTCCTTGTGCCTCTCTTCGCAATACCTTATTTTTGGCTTTAATGGTGAATATTCGCCAAAGTGGGGAAGGCAAAAAAATACCATTTGTTATTTCCTGTTTAACGATAAGCATTTAGTTTATGTGACCGAGTGGAACAATGGTATGGATGCTTTCGTCATAACAATTCAGTAATATAGTATCAGATCCACGCTATGGCACGGAGGCAAATACACAAACAAACCCTGCCCCCGGAAAACATTCACGCTTGCAGGCATATATTACACACTTGGAGGCTCTTCCGTGTACTTTAACGACCTCATGTGGTAATATGACGTTAAACCCGATGAAGCCAAACGAAGACTAAAGACATAGTTAATAAAAGAAGACGAGGTGACATAAAGAACAAACATATGAACTAGGGGAATATTCATTCGATACCTTCATTCATTCTTATTCTAAGAATTAGATGGAGACTAGACCATTTGACAAAATCCATCGCTGTTTGAGGAATAAGTTGGTAGATGTTGACCACAATATATCAATTTATGACATTGCCACTATATAACCCTAACACATATTTATAATCACACGTTTAATCTTATTGAAGATAAGAAATTGCTGTTTTCATTTTGTAACGTAGACTTTGATTGTCAGCCAATATAGTAATACTTTTGAAGAGCTTTCCATATGATACGTGGAACGTGTCTCGAAAACAAACGCCTAGAGCGTTCTATATTTAAGTGTTCTTTGGGGCTACCATAATTTGGAAACAGATTTATAAATAATTAAAATGTTGGTGATGACGCTTTCCTTTAATCTATGTGATTGCATCTGTAAATACCATCAATGCTAATGGCAAACATCATCAGCACTAATGGCTCCGTGTCCGGGACATTTTATAACGTAGTCCCTCTGCGATTATTAAACCCTGTTATTGATCACGTAATATATCAGGAAACCCCACAAAGTGGATTTCCACTTCTAGCATAAATCATCTAACGATTTTTTCCCATTTGTTTTAAATACATTTGGATTATCTACTTAACGCGTTTAATTGAAAAGTTAAGCTACAAAGTCTCTGATGTTACCGGTCATTAATCAGCATGTGGCTATATCCTTCTTTCGTATCGAAGCAGAATTGATTTCCACAGAAAATTACCTTTGCAAGTGAGTATACATGTATGTAACAGTCAAAATTATTTTTGCGACAATTCGACTTGTCTATTGTAATAAAGGACTTTCTAAATTACATTTTGATTAACTGCGATAGAATTATGCCTAAACAATGTAATATTTTCATGTTCAGTGCATACAAATTAAAAACTCTTTTGAATGTGCACACTTATATATATATATATATCAGTTTAGCTTAATTATAAGTCAATGTTATTGCTAATATGTTTTGCTCTCTAATTAAACAATCCCATAGTATTTTTACTCAAAACAATTACTTATGTAAATGTTGGCTCTCATTATTATCAGCACTCATTGCACAAGTTACTTGTGACTGTTTATTGAACGCGGTATTTCAACAGTATCCTGGAATCGATTCCATTTACCCTTTTAGGAGAGTAATTGGGCAGAAGAACGAAAATAGTTTCTCCATTTGCTTTTTGTAATATTGAACAATGGATTCAGTCGCTTATACACGTTTAATTGCTGTTTGCTAAAGAAGGCTTGCCTGCAAATAATGACAACGTCACTCTCATCATAATTGAAATAGCAGCTTTATGTTTGGTTCAATCCTGTTTTAGGCAGTTTTCCATATTTGAGAGATACCATGATCGGCTTTCAGAAGAGTATACAGCGAGATAACATTGCCGAGACATACCATGGTCAACTTTAGAAAGCGTATATTTCCAGGTTACGTCGATGCCATGATAGAAGATGATTCTATATACCAACAACACGAGGAAAGGCCTGATGATGAAGTATACGAGGTGAGTACACATAAATATCAAAATAGACTAGCCATCAGTCGCTTAAATTCTGTGAAAATAATTTCCAACGGCACTTTTCCCCTAATTTGAAACCAGGAGCTCAACATTTTTAAAGTCCCATGTTTAACATTGTAAATGCTATTATATTCCGGAAATCTATAAAGCAAGAGATTTTGCATCTGTTGTTCTATTTGTACAATAAATTAGACAATTCGGATTTATCATATTTTGGCCTCCAGCATCACTGATAGGCCCTAGAAGGACGAAACAACTGTATGCTGCAGTGTTGTTCATTTGTTGGGCATACTGTATGTATTACCAAATTTGAAAGGTACCGTCACTCGTGTGTGTGTGTCACGTTTTACTGTCAATGTATTAGAGGCGGGACCAGTTTAATACACATTGTGTTGACTACTTATAATGCTCTGTTCAGACAGTTCCATTGAGTATTATTCAACATCCATACTAACATCAGAATCAGATAACTTTACACCAGGCTACCTCACACAAATATTGTGACGTTAAACCTAAATGCAGTGCTTTTAAATTGCATGCTCTTCACATTCGTTGATAATGAAGGAATTATTATGTAAAGCATTCCATTAAGGTTTATATCCTTTTATAGAAAGTTCCTTAAGTACATTGGTTCCATAGAACAATTATCCATTTTCGTTTGACATGGGGAAATGAAACTTGCTGTTTTGACTACAAAATGATACCGTTCTACTTTGTCAACCCAATGATAAGATTAAATATTGTTTTTTCTTTATTATTTTGGTGTGTTTTGATTACATTACTAGGATGAATGCCTTAATAAACTTTGTTGATTATAACGGCAAATATTCGAAAACGCCGAAAGCCATAACATTTAACGTTTATCTTAGATATGTTATGTATACTGAAAAACTTCTTTATTCCCGAGAAGCCTAGAGTCAGTAAATCTCAAGAAAGTCAAATTTCCAAACCTATTTCCAATCTGCTTTAAAGTACTGACATCATCGCATGTTATGAAGATGGTCAAAGCACAGCTTTCTCTTTGGAATTTTAAGTTCAAGTTTCAAAATATGCCATAAATAGTACGGTTTAAAATCGTATGGACTTTATGAGACTTACAGTCTTCATATATTTGGCGTATGGCTTGCATGCACCCCAGATACTTAATATCGTGAATTAGAATTTCTTTGACACGAATTCAAAGATCGGAACTAAATATATAATGATAAAATGCAATCATTAGAGTTTAAAGCTTACAGATCTTGTGGAGTTGTAAAAAGTATGAAAAAAACTCATTTGGCTTGTAGTTAGGTTTGTAGCCATTAATTGCATTTGTGAATTTATTTCATTGATCTTGACCTGCTTTGATTGTCACACGGATAATGAGCTGTGAAAAAATGACAATGGTTAAAACCAGTATATTTCATTAACGAGTTAACATATGTAGTTGATGTTTTAGACATGTTATACTTCAATTGAGTGAAATCCCGACATCTGTTCTTGTTTTAATAAGTTCGTCGAATTGTTCCCTTATATCTTAATTGACATAGAACTCAGACAACTCTGTTGGTGGTTATAAAGATAATGATAAAGTATCCGCTTATCAGACCGGAAGTCAAAAGATTACTTCATTTGGCAGACCGCCTGATCAAACAATCTGCCATCTATAGCATAGTTTGCATTGGTCATATCTTGCATTTAGGACTCATCAGGATGTACATGTAATTGCGTGCATAAAAGGTATATTATTTAGTTAAAATATAACAAAATATAACAAAATAATACTTTGTTGACCGTTTCTCATTGATTTTACTTGAAAGCCTCAAGCATAAAGTAAGATATTTCAGTGCTGCAAAGATTTCGTTGTTTTCCAACAAAAAACGATTTCGTGGGTACATGGATTCGTGGATTACGAGTATTCACTAAAACTGAGGATTGCTTTATGTCAGTCAAACTTGTAATTTCTTGGCGGAGCTATCAATTTGTGGATGAAGGTTGCCCACGAAAGCCATAAAATTAATACCCATACGCAAATGAGTGATTTAACAAGATAAGAAAAGAGTACCAAGTATGCTCATGGAGATTATAATCTAGGTTTAAATCTACAAAGGATACAAAGTACCTGATCTTATGTCTGTCTTCTTAACCTCGTAGTTAATAAACAATCTGGTTTTAAGTAGAATGCACTCGAACAACAAACACAAATCAGTGCTTAACATCAAAAGATGTTTCCTTGAAATCAGTATTTCTCAGAAGGTAATTAAACTCTGTCACACATATTGTTTTCGAAAAGTACCTATCGATTATATTATCGACGACATCCGGATCATCAAAGCCGTCCCAATTAGTAAGCTTTCTGGACTCTTTAATGTCGACACCTATCATTAATGGATAAAGGAAATATTTTGAAGGGTTATTTCCTGCAGGTAGCAATGGCCTTATTATCTCCCTTTAATCATCAAGGTATTTCCTGGGTTGGAACGTGATCAGGTAAGTGGCCGGGGAAATACCGTATCTAAACTTTGTATTTAAGTATCAGTTTAAAAATTGATTGAAGTTACTTTATCAATTCATCATGTTGAAGGATATAATGTTATTGTCTAATCAGTATTTTAAAGCGCATGCGTAATACCTGGGTAGTGTTTTAATGATAGGTGTTATCTTTCTTTTATTTTAGTTTACGTTTGACATTCTCAATCTTTTATGGTCATTCCACTACACAGACATCCTTTGAGAGATATATTTCTTAAAACAGCTCTCAAATAACCTGTTTTCACAAAATGTTCTTTTCTAGATGTTGTGTTTGTAGTTATGTTGATGTTGTTCATCATTGTTATAAGTATGACTGCTATACAGAATATACTTTGCGGTTATTATTACAACTGTGTTTATGTGCACTGCGCATGCTCATATGTCTGTAACCTACCGCCATGATGGAATAAACATGTGCTTGTCTGCATCTCTGATAAAGATGTCAGTGTACTGTTGTTCCCGAAAGCACCGGACACTACACTAGACAATACATAAATGTAACGGATCATGGCATTATCATGATATTAAAATAAACGCAATTAACATGATGTATAACTTTTTAATTGATTTTGATTACTAATATCTGCAAAATTCTGCCTTATCAAATTAAAACAGACCCATCTTATTTTTAAAACTGTGAAAGTGATATTGCGCTGAATTCAAATTGTCAAAAAAGGGTATTTTATTATTATCAGTGACTGTGTTTTTAAGACCAATCATTACAAGCGATGCATACTTTATCACAATAGTGGCTATCGGTGCAAAATCTGTTAGAACTGTTGTAATATTAGATTTTGAGCAACTTATACGGATGTTTGTTTCTTTTTTCCTTTGCTGGTATGTATGTCGGGCTTCATGGTAAATATGGCATACCGGCATGAACATTGAAAAATACCGTTCAATCCTTATATTTACTTTCATAATTTTCAGTTATTTTTGACAAAAATACAGAGATTCCGTTATGTTTTTGATATTGAAGTGTATGTGTCGTCAGATTCCTGGAACAGCCTAACGTCACAAAACTGTTTCCTCCTGGTTGTCTCATGCTATTCGATGCAGGGATAGAGGTTCATAATGACGCGGACAAATTGCGTTCATAGTCTTCTGGTAATGCATATAGAAGAATTTGCAATGGTAATGTAAATATCAAAAAATTCATCTTTATGACATTTTATCTTGTAGTAACACAGTTTTTGAAACATTTTCGCTCTTTACTTCTCGATAAATTTTCAATTTTACACGTTATCATCATTACATTTTAGATATGTTCAAGTTTATCGCAGCTTATATCAACATCATAATACATATATAAAAAACTGTAGGTATTTTGTCCAATCCACAAATCAACAATCCTATCTATGACGTCTCATCATTATAACCTTTATCATGACTGATCAGATCTAGTTTAAATATTTTGCATTATAAATATTTCTATCACTTTATTACATCAACATTAAATATAAATTTATCGCATCAATAATATCCCCATTCGTATTATCTCACCATTATTATAACTGCGAAAGTCGGCACACAACATGCATCTTTGTTCACCATCGACATTTCTATAACGCCAGGTCCATTTTCACTCTAATACACCAAGACAATACTTAATTAACATTATAGTATGCTTTTATTAATGTGATATATATAATTGTAACATCTGTTTTTACATCTATAACGATGAATAATCAATTTTTGTCAGTTCCTTTACTACGATGATGCAATATGGACCTAACTTAAATCGATCGCTGACTTTCGCCCAGAGTGACATCTTTTTATTATTTATCGTTCCCCCCTGTGGAAATCAACTGTTGTTGATAACATTAGAAACAAACGCAATTACATCAGGAACAAACACAAATACATCAGGGATAAACACAATTACATCAGGGATAAACACAATTACATCAGGGATAAACACAATAACATAAGGGACAAACGCAAAAACATAAGGCACCCACACAAAAAGATAAAGCACAAACGCAATATCATAAGGGACAAACACAATTAGATAAAGGACACACGCAATAACATAAGGGACACACACAATTAGATAAAGGACAAACGCAATAACAAAAGACAAACGCAATAACAAAAGAGACAAACACAATGCGATAAGGGACAAACGCAATTGCATAAGGAACAAACGCAATAACATAAGGGACAAACACAATTGAATAAAGAACAAACACAATTACATAAGGGACAAACACAATTAGATAAAGGACAAACGCAATAACATAAGGGACAAACACAATTACATAAGGGACAAACACAATAACATAAGGGACAAACACAATTGGATAATGAACAAACACAATTGAATAAAGAACAAACACAATTACATAAGGGACAAAATTGAATAAAGAACAAACACAATTACATAAGGGACAAAATTGAATAAAGAACAAACACAATTACATAAGGGACAAAATTGAATAAAGAACAAACACAATTACATAAGGGACAAACACAATAACATAGGGGACAAACACAATAACATAAGGGACAAACACAATTGTATAAGGAACAAACACAATTGAATAAAGAACAAACACAATTACATAAGGAACAAACGCAATAACATAAGGGACAAACGCAATACAGTAAGGGACAAACACAAATGAATAAAGAACAAACACAATTACATAAGGGACAAACACAATAACATAAGGGACACACACAATTAGATAAAGGACAAACGCAATAACAAAAGAGACAAACACAATTCCATAAGGGACAAACGCTATTGCATAAGGAACAAACGCAATAACATAAGGGACAAACGCAATACAGTAAGGGACAAACACAAATGAATAAAGAACAAACACAATTACATAAGGGACAAACACAATAACATAAGAGACAAACACAATTAGATAAAGGACAAACGCAATAACATAAGGGACAAACACAATTAGATAAAGGACAAACGCAATAACAAAAGAGACAAACACAATTCCATAAGGGACAAACGCAATTGCATAAGGAACAAACGCAATAACATAAGGGACAAACGCAATACAATAAGGGACAAACACAATTGCATAAAGAACAAACACAATTGCATAAGGGACAAACACAATAACATAAGGGACAAACACAATTAGATAAAGGACAAACGCAATAACAAAAGAGACAAGCACAATTCCATAAGGGACAAACGCAATACAATAAGGGACAAACGCAATTGAATAAAGAACAAACACAATTACATAATGGACAAACACAATAACATAAGGGACACACACCATTAGATAAAGGACAAACGCAATAACATAAGGGACAAACACAATAACATAAGGGACAAACACAACAACATAAGGGACAAACACAATTACATAAGGAACATACACAATTACATAAGGAACATACACAATTGCATAAGGAACAAACACAATTGAATAAAGAACAAACACAATTACATAAGGGACAAACGCAATAACATAAGGGACACACACAATTAGATAAAGGACAAACGCAATAACATAAGGGACAAACACAATTACATAAGGGACAAACCCAGTAACATAAGGGACAAACACAATAACATAAGGGACAAACACAACAACATAAGGGACAAACACAATTACATAAGGGACAAACACAATAACATAAGGGACAAACGCAATAACATAAGGGACAAACGCAATACAATAAGGGACAAACACAATTGCATAAAGAACAAACACAATTACATAAGGGACAAACACAATAACATAAGGGACAAACACAATTACATAAGGGACAAACACAGTAACATAAGGGACAAACACAATAACATAAGGGACAAACACAATTACATAAGGAACATACACAATTACATAAGGAACATACACAATTACATTTGGCTACAGTTAAGAATGTCCTTTCGGCTTGTCAAAACGTTTTTATCAAAGTATCCACATAGTTAATTAACAAGATATATGTACACTCTTTACATTTGTTTTCTGTTGAGTTGATTGATTTCAATATTGAATCTTCTATTATAGCGTCTTTTAACAAGCAGTTCAGATACAGTGGATATTCCGGATATGTAAAGATCGTATTTATTAAAACTCTGACATGAATGATTACAAGAACAATTTAGAAAAGATTTATATTAATCACAATTCTGAACAATTAATATTGTAAACCAACGATTTTTACTTAACAGTTTACTCTAAAGCCATTAGTTACGTCAATAAAATTTAATGGCGTGATACACCATTAGATATGACATATAATGTTACTATACAACCCTAGGACCACGGGATCAATAAAACTATTTATACAAATACACTTCCGCCATAAAGCGGAATAATTGGTACAATGTAGGATAACGGACTGGCGTTTATACAAAGGAATATTTCTTGCGGTATTTCATAACTAATAGAACATACTTACAGTCCGATTAATCTTTTGACTTCAGAATAAGCTTAGATGTTTCAAATCAGTTAATCTGTTTTACATCTCATGTTTGATACCGCACGTAGACGCGTATTAGAGATCATGGGTGTTTCTAAATACGCGTCCAACGGTGTGAAACCGGATAAGAAAGCTGCAATCCCTTTTGGACTTGAGAAAATGTTAGAAACGGGAACCGTAGTATGCTCGATCAAAGATAGCCCCTACCGAATCTTGAAGGTAAGACCCATTTTATTAAATTATATTTTACGTGTTGCTAAACCTACATTTGTTGATCATATTTGACATGGTCCAGGAAGATAGGGCAGTGTTCTTTTTATTTAATGTACAGATATACAGATATAGGCCAGAAAGACAGACCACTCTATCATTTACAGATATATAACATTTTTAATGTTTACATGCTATTAAATGTTTAGACATGGGACAGAAAGATAGGCCACTGTTTAATGTACACAATTAAATGGTCCAGAAAAACTAGATTAATGATTGGTATTGCAGATGGTTTAGAAAAAACAACACAGTTTGCTATGCAGACAAAGACATGAAAATATAGGTCACTGTTTAATTACAGACATGACTGTTGATGATTTGATTACATAAATAGGCCAGAAAAAGGCTTCATGATAGTTTAATGCAAAGGCATGGTTAAAATATAAGTTTTCTTCTTGCTTAATGTATAATGATGATTGTAAGCCAATATTGTTTAGAAAATACATAACTGATACCATTATCCATATGTTGTAAAGCGCTTTAGAGTAATTTTTAATCATAATTATAAAGAGCGCTATATAAATGTTGTATATTATTGTAATCAAGGTAATTCTTAAACTAAAAGATGTAAGGTAGAAACACAGACGGATTGTTTTATGTAAAAAAGGGCAGAAAAACAAGACAAATTAAAACCATTATATTCAAATCGATCCAAGGTACAATAATGGAAACTAGTCCTGGACTTATGTACATGTTGTAAACCACAACGTAAAGCCTCCTTTTGATACATCACATGCTTATATTGTTAATTATATTATCAGGTTATTTGTTTTCGATACACACGTATACTTGTGAGAGGTGTGTATTTACCAGGAAAGTTGTTTGAAAAATGTTTTTAAAAAATCGTCAGGAGCAAATTTGAATTTGAAGGTGTAAACTATCACAAAATTCAAGTACATTTTCGGGAGATGAGTTTGCCTATCTTGACTAATTATGCATTTATCTAATGCATAGATTTTTTGTCTATTTAAGCATTATTTAATGCATAAATTTGTTATAATTAAGCATTAATTGAATGCATAGATTTTTTTGGCTAATTAAGCATTAATTTAATGCATAGATTTTTTCTAATTAAACATTAATTGAATGTATAGATTATTTCTAATTAGGCATTAATTTCATGCATAGATTTTTCTAATTAATCATTGAGTTAATGCATAGATTTCTGCTAGTTAAACATTAATTTAATGCATAGATTTTTTCTAATTGAGAGTTAATTGAATGTATAGATTAATTCTAATTAAGCATTAATTTCATGCATAGATTTTTTTCTCATTAATCATTTAGTTCATGCATAGATTTCTTCTAGTTAAACATTAAATTAATGCATAGATTTATTCTAGGTAATCGTTAAGAATGGTGCCATGATATTTACGTATTGTATGCACTGTCGAATGGTTTCTACAACCCCACACACTGAGGTGCACATCATCATAAATTGTTATTTATAAAAGTTCCACTTTTGAGTTTCAAATTGACGAATTGGCTAAATGTTGTAATGAAATGTCAATTTTGGCCTCCCTGTCTTGAAATACTCATATATTTTAATATACTCTTCAACTTCACAAGATGGTTGACTATATACATTGCTGAGCCCCAGCTTACGTGAAATACAATGTAAAAAACGTTATCTGTTGTATCCTAAAGTTGTTATTTCGTATAGATACAAAAGTGTAATGGGCATCTTTTCCCCTTTCTTTTCGCTTCTCCTTTACATTTTTCATGTTTTTATCTTACATACCAATAATGATTCATAAATAGATGAAAGGCAATATGCTACAGTGAAAAAAAATGTTGACTTTGTGTGGCTTTCTAGTCGATTTTCTAAACCAAAAGGTCCTTCCTGCTTTGCATTCTTAGTTGCTATTTTACGCACATCCTAAATTGTTCTTTCCAAAATCAAATATCATTTACTTACACACTCAATATGATAGCTTTTAAGACTTCTCTGTCACATGTTTACGCAGAAATACACGATACATTTGAGAGTAGGTTTTGCTACATATTTCAATATCAGCCACTTTTAAAAATTGTATGAATAAACCGCTGGCTTCGGTTGCAATCCCTGAGAGATTGATCGTTAGCTAATGGAAGTTTAGATTCATACACGGTATCATATAGTGATTACAGCCAGGATTCATTAACGGTTTATCCTGACATTTAATGAACATGCACGTATCAAAATAAAAAAATATTGCCTAGCTTGAATCATTTTACGCAAACATCGAGGACAAAGAACTAGCACCTCATTTAATTAGTATTTACCAATAAAAAATGAAACATCCAATATTTATCATTCGCAACGGGTCATTGTTATAATGGAAAAAAATCATACTGTCCAAGTATCACAAGGCTCCCTCATGTTGTTACTTTGAATTAATTAGACTGTACATGTGAAATATTTGTAGAAAATCACATTCTTGTTATGAAAGTGAAGCATATTTGTCACTATTTCTCACATTTTATCTTTGAAAGTGGACACGGAGAATCCTTGTCATGAGAGCCTCACATTTTATCTTTGAAAGTGTACATGGTGAATCTTTGTCATGAGAGCCTCACATTTTATCTTTGAACGTGTATATGGTGAATCTTTGTCACGAGAGCCTCACATTTTATCTTTGAAAGTGTACATGGTGAATCTTTGTCACGAGAGCCACACTTTATCTTTGAACGTGTTCATGAGGAATCTTTGTCATGAGAGCCTCACATTTTATCTTTGAAAGTGTAAATTATGAATCTTTGTCATGAGAGCCTCACATTTAATCTTTGAACGTGCACATGGTGAATCTTCGTCATGAAAGCCTCACATTTTATCTTTGAAGTGTACACGGGAAATCTTTGTCATGAGAGCCTCATATTTTATCTTTGAACGTGTACATGGTCATCTTTGTCATGAGAGCCTCACATTTTATCTTAAAAAGTGTACATGGTGAATCTTTGTCATGAGAGCCTCACATGTTATCTTTTAACGTGTACATGAGGAATCTTTGTCACGAGAGCCTCACATTTAATCTTTGAAAGTGTACATGGTAAATCTTTGTCATGAGAGCCTCACATTTTATCTTTGAACGTGTACATGGTGAATCTTTGTCACGAGAGCCTTACATTTTATCTTTGAAAGTGTACATTATGAACCATTGTCATGAGAGCCTCACATTTTATCTTTGAACGTGTACATGGTGAATCTTTGTCACGAGAGCCTTACATTTTATCTTTGAAAGTGTACATTATGAACCATTGTCATGAGAGCCTCACATTTTATCTTTGAACGTGTACATGAGGAATCTTTGTCACGAGAGCCTCACATTTTATCTTTGAAAGTGTACATGGTGAATCTTTGTCATGAGAGCCTCACATTTTATCTTTGAACGTGTACATGGTGAATCTTTGTCACGAGAGCCTCACATTTTATCTTTGAAAGTGTACATGGTGAATCTTTGTCACGAGAGCCTCACATTTTATCTTTGAACGTGTACATGATGAATCTTTGTCATGAGAGCCTCACATTTTATCTTTGAAAGTGTAAATTATGAATCTTTGTCATGAGAGCCTCACATTTTATCTTTGAACGTGCACATGGTGAATCTTTGTCATGAAAGCCTCACATTTTATCTTTGAAGTGTACACGGGAAATCTTTGTCATGAGAGCCTCATATTTTATCTTTGAACGTGTACATGGTGAATCTTTGTCACGAGAGCCTCACATTTTATCTTTGAACGTGAACATGGTGAATCTTTGTCACGAGAGCCTCACATTTTATCTTTGAAAGTGTACATGGTGAATCTTTGTCACGAGAGCCTCACATTTTATCTTTGAACGTGTACATGGTGAATCTTTGTCACGAGAGCCTCACATTTTATCTTTGAACGTGTACATGGTGAATCTTTGTCACGAGAGCCTCACATTTTATCTTTGAAAGTGTACATGGTGAATCTTTGTCACGAGAGCCTCACATTTTATCTTTGAACGTGTACATGATGAATCTTTGTCACGAGAGCCTCACATTTTATCTTTGAAAGTGTACATGGTGAATCTTTGTCACGAGAGCCTCACATTTTATCTTTGAACGTGTACATGATGAATCTTTGTCACGAGAGCCTCACATTTTATCTTTGAACGTGTACATGATGAATCTTTGTCACGAGAGCCTCACATTTTATCTTTGAACGTGTACATGATGAATCTTTGTCACGAGAGCCTCACATTTTATCTTTGAACGTGTACATGGTGAATCTTTGTCACGAGAGCCTTACATTTTATCTTTGAACGTGTTCATGAGGAATCTTTGTCATGAGAGCCTCACATTTTATCTTTGAAAGTGTAAATTATGAATCTTTGTCATGAGAGCCTCACATTTTATCTTCGATGAACGTGCACATGGTGAATCTTTGTCATGAAAGCCTCACATTTTATCTTTGAAGTGTACACGGGAAATCTTTGTCATGAGAGCCTCATATTTTATCTTTGAACGTGTACATGGTGAATCTTTGTCACGAGAGCCTCACATTTTATCTTTGAACGTGTACATGGTGAATCTTTGTCACGAGAGCCTCACATTTTATCTTTGAACGTGTACATGGTGAATCTTTGTCACGAGAGCCTCACATTTTATCTTTGAACGTGTACATGGTGAATCTTTGTCACGAGAGCCTCACATTTTATCTTTGAACGTGTACATGGTGAATCTTTGTCACGAGAGCCTCACATTTTATCTTTGAAAGTGTACATGGTGAATCTTTGTCACGAGAGCCTCACATTTTATCTTTGAACGTGTTCATGAGGAATCTTTGTCATGAGAGCCTCACATTTTATCTTTGAAAGTGTAAATTATGAATCTTTGTCATGAGAGCCTCACATTTTATCTTCTTTGAACGTGCACATGGTGAATCTTTGTCATGAAAGCCTCACATTTTATCTTTGAAGTGTACACGGGAAATCTTTGTCATGAGAGCCTCATATTTTATCTTTGAACGTGTACATGGTCATCTTTGTCATGAGAGCCTCACATTTTATCTTTAAAAGTGTACATGGTGAATCTTTGTCATGAGAGCCTCACATGTTATCTTTTAACGTGTACATGAGGAATCTTTGTCACGAGAGCCTCACATTTTATCTTTGAAAGTGTACATGGTAAATCTTTGTCATGAGAGCCTCACATTTTATCTTTGAAAGTGTACATGGTGAATCTTTGTCACGAGAGCCTCACATTTTATCTTTGAACGTGTACATGGTGAATCTTTGTCACGAGAGCCTCACATTTTATCTTTGAAAGTGTACATGGTGAATCTTTGTCACGAGAGCCTCACATTTTATCTTTGAACGTGTACATGAGGAATCTTTGTCACGAGAGCCTCACATTTTATCTTTGAAAGTGTACATGGTGAATCTTTGTCACGAGAGCCTCACATTTTATCTTTGAACGTGTACATGAGGAATCTTTGTCATGAGAGCCTCACATTTTATCTTTGAAAGTGTAAATTATGAATCTTTGTCATGAGAGCCTCACATTTTATCTTTGAACGTGTACATGGTGAATCTTTGTCATGAGAGCCTCACATTTTATCTTTGAACGTGTACATGGTGAATCTTTGTCACGAGAGCCTCACATTTTATCTTTGAAAGTGTACATGGTGAATCTTTGTCACGAGAGCCTCACATTTTATCTTTGAACGTGTACATGAGGAATCTTTGTCATGAGAGCCTCACATTTTATCTTTGAAAGTGTAAATTATGAATCTTTGTCATGAGAGCCTCACATTTTATCTTTGAACGTGCACATGGTGAATCTTTGTCATGAAAGCCTCACATTTTATCTTTGAAGTGTACACGGGAAATCTTTGTCATGAGAGCCTCATATTTTATCTTTGAACGTGTACATGGTGAATCTTTGTCACGAGAGCCTCACATTTTATCTTTGAAAGTGTACATGGTGAATCTTTGTCACGAGAGCCTCACATTTTATCTTTGAACGTGTACATGAGGAATCTTTGTCATGAGAGCCTCACATTTTATCTTTGAAAGTGTAAATTATGAATCTTTGTCATGAGAGCCTCACATTTTATCTTTGAACGTGCACATGGTGAATCTTTGTCATGAAAGCCTCACATTTTATCTTTGAAGTGTACACGGGAAATCTTTGTCATGAGAGCCTCATATTTTATCTTTGAACGTGTACATGGTGAATCTTTGTCACGAGAGCCTCACATTTTATCTTTGAAAGTGTACATGGTGAATCTTTGTCACGAGAGCCTCACATTTTATCTTTGAACGTGTACATGAGGAATCTTTGTCACGAGAGCCTCACATTTTATCTTTGAAAGTGTACATGGTAAATCTTTGTCACGAGAGCCTCACATTTTATCTTTGAACGTGTACATGATGAATCTTTGTCACGAGAGCCTCACATTTTATCTTTGAACGTGTACATGAGGAATCTTTGTCATGAGAGCCTCACATTTTATCTTTGAAAGTGTAAATTATGAATCTTTGTCATGAGAGCCTCACATTTTATCTTTGAACGTGCACATGGTGAATCTTTGTCATGAAAGCCTCACATTTTATCTTTGAAGTGTACACGGGAAATCTTTGTCATGAGAGCCTCATATTTTATCTTTGAACGTGTACATGGTCATCTTTGTCATGAGAGCCTCACATTTTATCTTTAAAAGTGTACATGGTGAATCTTTGTCATGAGAGCCTCACATGTTATCTTTTAACGTGTACATGAGGAATCTTTGTCACGAGAGCCTCACATTTTATCTTTGAAAGTGTACATGGTGAATCTTTGTCATGAGAGCCTCACATTTTATCTTTGAACGTGTACATGGTGAATCTTTGTCACGAGAGCCTCACATTTTATCTTTGAAAGTGTACATGGTGAATCTTTGTCACGAGAGCCTCACATTTTATCTTTGAACGTGTACATGAGGAATCTTTGTCATGAGAGCCTCACATTTTATCTTTGAAAGTGTACATTATGAATCTTTGTCATGAGAGCCTCACATTTTATCTTTGAACGTGTACATGGTGAATCTTTGTCACGAGAGCCTCACATTTTATCTTTGAAAGTGTACATGGTGAATCTTTGTCACGAGAGCCTCACATTTTATCTTTGAACGTGTACATGAGGAATCTTTGTCATGAGAGCCTCACATTTTATCTTTGAAAGTGTAAATTATGAATCTTTGTCATGAGAGCCTCACATTTTATCTTTGAAAGTGTAAATTATGAATCTTTGTCATGAGAGCCTCACATTTTATCTTTGAACGTGCACATGGTGAATCTTTGTGATGAAAGCCTCACATTTTATCTTTGAAGTGTACACGGGAAATCTTTGTCATGAGAGCCTCATATTTTATCTTTGAACGTGTACATGGTGAATCTTTGTCACGAGAGCCTCACATTTTATCTTTGAACGTGTACATGGTGAATCTTTGTCACGAGAGCCTCACATTTTATCTTTGAAAGTGTACATGGTGAATCTTTGTCACGAGAGCCTCACATTTTATCTTTGAACGTGTACATGAGGAATCTTTGTCATGAGAGCCTCACATTTTATCTTTGAAAGTGTAAATTATGAATCTTTGTCATGAGAGCCTCACATTTTATCTTTGAACGTGTACATGGTGAATCTTTGTCACGAGAGCCTCACATTTTATCTTTGAAAGTGTACATGGTGAATCTTTGTCACGAGAGCCTCACATTTTATCTTTGAACGTGTACATGAGGAATCTTTGTCATGAGAGCCTCACATTTTATCTTTGAAAGTGTAAATTATGAATCTTTGTCATGAGAGCCTCACATTTTATCTTTGAACGTGTACATGGTGAATCTTTGTCATGAGAGCCTCACATTTTATCTTTGAAAGTGTACATGGTGAATCTTTGTCACGAGAGCCTCACATTTTATCTTTGAACGTGTACATGAGGAATCTTTGTCATGAGAGCCTCACATTTTATCTTTGAAAGTGTAAATTATGAATCTTTGTCATGAGAGCCTCACATTTTATCTTTGAACGTGTACATGGTGAATCTTTGTCATGAAAGCCTCACATTTTATCTTTGAAGTGTACACGGGAAATCTTTGTCATGAGAGCCTCATATTTTATCTTTGAACGTGTACATGGTGAATCTTTGTCACGAGAGCCTCACATTTTATCTTTGAACGTGTACATGGTGAATCTTTGTCACGAGAGCCTCACATTTTATCTTTGAAAGTGTACATGGTGAATCTTTGTCACGAGAGCCTCACATTTTATCTTTGAACGTGTACATGATGAATCTTTGTCACGAGAGCCTCACATTTTATCTTTGAAAGTGTACATGGTGAATCTTTGTCACGAGAGCCTCACATTTTATCTTTGAACGTGTACATGAGGAATCTTTGTCATGAGAGCCTCACATTTTATCTTTGAAAGTGTAAATTATGAATCTTTGTCATGAGAGCCTCACATTTTATCTTTGAACGTGTACATGGTGAATCTTTGTCACGAGAGCCTTACATTTTATCTTTGAAAGTGTACATGATGAACCATTGTCATGAGAGCCTCACATTTTATCTTTGAACGTGTACATGGTGAATCTTTGTCACGAGAGCCTCACATTTTATCTTTGATAGAGTACATGGTGAATCTTTTTCATGAGAACCTCATATTTTATCTTTGAACGTGTACATTGTAATCTTTGTCATGAGAGCCTCACATTTTATCTTTGATAGAGTACATGGTGAATCTTTGTCATGAGAGCCTCATATTTTATCTTTAAACGTGTACATGGTCATCTTTGTCATGAGAGCCTCACATTTTATCTTTAAAAATGTACATGGTGAATCTTTGTCATGAGAGCCTCACATGTTATCTTTGATAGAGTACATGGTGAATCTTTTTCATGAGAACCTCATATTTTATCTTTGATAGAGTACATGGTGAATCTTTGTCATGAGAGCCTCATATTTTATCTTTGAACGTGTACATGGTAATCTTTGTCATGAGAGCCACACATTTTATCTTTCATACTGACTTTGTCACACACTGTTCAGTTTGACAATAAAAATGTAAGAATAGTGTAGTGTTTAAATTATCAGATACAGTTTTGATCATTTTCCCCAACACAATTTCACTTTGTTTTTTAATTATTTCTTAGTAAACTGTTACTGTCATTTATGAAAGTAATTGAAATGCCATTTAGAGCTTTTGTGCATTAACTCATATGATGTTTTTTCCCCACTTTGGAAAGTTTAATGTATACATCCGTCTTTAACAAATAATTGATGAAACTATAATATTCTCATTAGTAAATTATTTGTTTTCAGTACAGCAGTAAATGAGCATTCCTTGTTTTTGTAAGTGAGTATGTTATCATTATCAAAGAATATTAACATCCGATAAGAATGAAAGGAAAGATACCAAGTTTGAGTTATATATGTATAACTAAAATTACTATTTGTATAGACAACAAACAAAATATCGAGCTGTTGCCAGCATAATGTGTATTGAGTGTTATCTGTATGTGCTATTATTCTGTGCTAATTAAGATGGGAGGATATTGTAAAAAATCAATTATCATAATTTCATACTTAATAACCGGTAAAAATCGCGAATGCGTTTGAAATAAATAATTCATCGTTTCTTAGCAGTGTGGAACGTCTAAACAGTATCTTAAGTAATTAAACCAGAAGTAAATACAGGTTATTTAATCTAGTGAGGATTTATATAAGTATAGTTATATTTACTAAATACTGTTGTGCCGACACCACATCAACGATTATTTTTTGTGACATACAATTTAGAAGTGAATATAATATAGTATTAGTGAAAATAAATCAATGGACCTGTTCTGTATTATTACATTTTTGCTGGTCAAAACACTACAAGGCATAACGCGGATAGCAAAGCCATACAATAAATATGCTTTTCCGCACAAAATATTTTAATAATGCTAAGAAAGTGAAAATATAATTATTATCTACCAGATGAAATATGTTATTTCTGAACGTTGATATACATTATAATGATAGAGAATGTGAGATTGGAAAAGTTGACAGTAGGCGTAGCACACACTGAATGACACAACATAATGTGTGTTTAAAAGGAGAAAGACTCTATCATTGGCAGGAGCTTATGGATGGATGAATTTAGAGAATGATGAGCCAATCAATTTTTATGATTCATTAATATTAGTATGAGCTCATAGAACAACGTATAATAACCTAAACATTGTTTATACAAATTGAATATACGATGATTTAAATGAAACAGTGAATACTATATTTATACTTATGTTCGAGAGGTGAGTTGACATGACTTATTTAACAAATCTTCAATAAACAACATGATTTATATAACAAATCTTCAATAAATAGCAAACATAGATAAAAAACATTTTTCAAAACATTCAGTTTAAAGGTAAAATGGAAACATTGTCATAGATTATTAAACCAACTAATAATAATTTCAAGAAATGTTTTAACTTTGATAGCATATCGAATATTCGAGAAGATCCGACGGCTTGACATGTTTTAAACAGGAGCCAGAAACCGTGGTATCAAATGTGAAAATATAGACCGATATTTTGTTTCCGTCGTGACGAATACAGGTGGGCTGTTTCCGGCCGTCCATTTCATCACTTATAAATATCTTAGTTGAAACACGTCAGCCTCATCCGATAACTCAGTCGATTCATTACTCATGTCACGTCAAAAATCAATCAACGGACGGGTTTGATAATACGTATAACAGGGCGCTACAATGGAAATCTAATCACTCTTATTATAGTCTTCTATATGTTATATGATGAACTAGATTTTTTCTGATTAGTATTACTCAGTGCACTGTGATTGTTAAGTTAAATAGTGTTTATTTTTTGCGAGTGGTTTATTGTCACTGACCGAACGATATCTACCGAAGCCCATTGGTGCCAAATGATATATAACAAAAAACTATTATTGTGTTTATACGCAATACTTTTGATTTTATTTGGCAGTAAAGGGCTTTCGTACGTTGGCATAATAGGAATAATATATTTAAGATCAAGAAAAACACCATTTTCAATACTAAAGGGCCATATTGAAATACAGGACCCGATGAGAAGCGGAAATAAATTGAATATAATTTTGAAAAACATTTTCTGCACCCACTTATTTTGCGCTAGTCATGATGCCCCCTAAGAAACCCAGGAAAGCATGTCGTTTTTTTTATTGTCTAGGACGTTCTAAACGTGTCTTTAATCATAGTAGATACTGACATCGGTATATATATGATCGTATTTACGACCATACATGTTGTAGATTTCAGTGTCTCGGCTAGACCGCCAAGGCTATTTTTATATCAACAGGGCGCATCTATCCAGTAAATCATGATGCTCATAAACGGCTATAAATCTCAGTTATCATGGCTGGTTTAAGTGTTACTACTTAGAAAGCAACTGTAGCATAAGTGTCAAGGCAGAGTTTGTAAGATTATCAGCATTATTACGATATCATTTTCTTTTAGATATCAACATTGATTTCTTAGTTTGTCTTGTTGAGATTTCTGTATCGTATATCAGTTAATATCATCTTGTTTAGTTGAGCATTATCGTCATTTTCAAAATTTACAATTTTCTCCACTTTCTATTATTAGCCTGAAATTTGCCTTACTCTTAATTCAAGCTGTTGATGTTTGTGCATAAAGAATATGATAAACGATACATTTTGATACTTTATGTCCTACTTCACTTTAAACGTGTATAACAGCGCATTTTTAACGATGAAAACTTATTCTTGACAGTAAAAGGTGCATTTTTCTTCTGACAAACAAGAATTTTAAGAACACTCAAACGAGCTCAAGCTATACTACCTGTATTAAGAGAGCGCTTTTAATGGACCACATTATAGGGAATCGTTTTGTAAACTGAGCATGTATTAAAACACTGCATAAAAAGAGGACTCTGGTAATCTCTTGATAAAGGGTTGCTTCCATCTGTTATGTTCATTCCCATATGTTCCAAACGCTTAATATTGACAAACACTCTCCTTACACTAGTTTTAAGTATTCCGAATTAACTCTCGAAAACACTTGGTATTAAAGAAATATATTTTTTTGTTAACACAATATTATCGAAATCAATTAATTAATATATTGCTATCTTCTCAGCTCAAATACAAACTCTGGTTCGTCCGGTGTTTTGCTATTTTGTTTATCTCTAGAGGAGTGAAACCAATAAGAGAAATGTCAATTGATTAATCTGATATAATTACTTCAAAGTATTGATGCACGCTGTGTCAACATATCTTTTCAAAATAGCCATGAATAATCTATCAATCGTGATGTACATACACCAAAATAGATATGTATTTGGTTACCACCTGGGTATCAATCGGTCCATGACTTTGATGTTCCATCGGCGATCGAAGCATCACTGAAAACGGGTCAACCCTCGTTACACCCAGGTTCATTAGTAATTATTGTTAGAATGAACTAGAACGTCTCCGCCCAAGAGGTATAAAGGGTACCTCGAAGGGGATCTAGGGGTATTCAGCATGTATTTGAGCCTTATTTCTTTAATCATTGCAAAATCCCTGATGCTCAGTGTTATACCATAAGTTTTGTGTCCGCGCTGTGTCATTATCATTGATAGATTGTTCACATTAGAAGTATATCTAATGAGTACTTGTTTGGACTAAAAATCAAATAAGCATATGTATATTTCATTTGTTCTGTAAACGTGCAAGCCAAACATATATTTGATTGATTCCATCATTGCAACATGAAGACATATTAATTTGGTGAAAACGATATCTTTATTCAGATGAAAACATGAAAACGATATTTTCAGTGAAAATCGACACAGGCCTTATGTCAGTGACTGTTGGTGATGTTATAGTGTCAGTCACAGACACTACAACATCATCAACAGTCACTAATTTTAACACCCCTGCTGAACTGCAAATTGGATCTATTCTTCTTATTTCATCAACCTTAGGTTAGGTGTGAAAGTGTTAACAGCATCTGACATCCCCTGGGGCCCATCCCTGCTTGACCGCTAATTGGATATATTCTCCTGGTTACAACCACCTTAGGTTAGGTGTGGATGTCTTTACTGTCTCTGACATCCCCTTGAGCCCTGACCCTAGTCTTCTTGCTGCTTCAGTAAAGGTGTCATTATGTAGGGGCTGTGTATTTCAGGCTTTCACTGACCAGGGCAGCGGTTGGGAGGGAACGGGGAGGCATACATGGTGTAAATAAACAATATTAAAAAAAAAAGAAAAAAGGCATGGTGCCGGGGAAAGGGAATGGCGCAGGAGAAAAAGGGTATGGCGCGGCGCCATGCTGATCGGGCTTGTGAGAAACACTACAGTGTATACGATTATAACCGGCTTTTTCATTGAAAATGTAATGCTATGGTATTGTTCACATATATGATGAAATCTCTACATGCTTCTAGAATAACGTGTTTTCCCCCTGAAATATATTGTAGTACTATACAAACGAAACATACATCCCAATATAGAATGTTTTGAATATTTAATACATCGTATTATTTGGTTGAGTGATTTTAACGACAAGACAACAAATTATCTAGAGTGCAAATCACCAGCGAAAAAAAGAGAATAAATTACTTTGTGTCTAATTAAATTTCTATTTCTAATCTGTGTAGAAAATCAAAGTTTGCGTCCGCGTGCGTAATATGTAGGTGTTTTTAACTTACTATTGATTGATTGCAGAATCTATTCTCCGGTGGTTTGAACCCATTTGAAACTTGCTGCGAAACATTAAACAGTTTGCTTCTTTATGATAAAATACCCTTTAGCCGGCAATATAAAAGCTGTCTGTAAGTCATGTAATAAAAGAAAGTTATATAATATGACTTTCCCATTAGTTACATTGTCTTACCTCTTACCAAACTTATGGAAAGCTTTTAATCCCCTACTACGATAATTTTATTTTGAAAAAAGTAGAAGGCGGTTTATATAAATATCATTGTGAACTATTTGGAGCGTATTTCGTGACGCTGGTTGAAAATATCTTTGTTAAGTTGAACGCAAGATTTTTCACCAGACTGGTGGCATACACAAGGAGATATACTGTAACTTTTTCGCTTGGCCGACTTGTTCTTATTTCCATATGAGGCTGCATTTATAAAAAAAAAACGTATCAGGCAAGGTTACAAAGAACTGGCAATGTTTTTTGAATTTCACTTTAAGATATATCGAAGATTGGTTGTCTTTCAATAACAAAATAAAATGTATTGACCGCGTCGATCGCTTGAATATATCTTTCATGAACTTGAAATCAAGAACGCTAGATACTCTTCTACATTTTTTGCTTACTCGATCTTAACTTATAACATAACCATCAATCGAAGCGTGTTTTTCAGTTGTGTAATAATTGTTAGGATTTCACTTTCCCAATCATGAACGTTCATTTTCTTTATAGTAGGACCAGGTTTCCCCAACCTACGGTGTTGCTCGGAATATCCTGATTTCCATGAAAGCTCTCAAATGTTGTCGGAAAAAATGTATACCAATGGACTGTAAGGATATTCATGTTAAACTTAAGTTTGTTCATAAATATTTCACTCTCGTTGCAAAAATTTAAATTACGGTTTTGTTGGTACTTTGGTACCTTCTTTGTTCCAGTTCTACATCAGAGGTTAGAAATTACACAATTATCACTTTACTTATTTAAACTTTGGTTACCACTACCCCTGTTATTTTTGGAATAACATATAACTATGGGGTTTCTTAGAACTCCTCTTCTGTTTCAAAATAAGTTTCGTCCTATTTGGATTTGGCCAACTGTTTTGGCCCCTAGCCTCACCAATCAGTTCTACAAGGACGAGACAGCTGTATAGTGCAGTGTTATTTAAATATGCATCCACAAATCTAATCACACGTGTGTGTCTCTTACATTCACCCTCCTACATAACCCTTATTTTTTTCTCTCTCTCATTTCTTTCCTATTTTGTATTGTATAAATCGACAAGTGTGCAAGGTATTAATATAATGTTTAGTTGTAATATGTTATAAGTTTTACTGAGTTGTCATATTCGCCGATAATTCATTGTTTGGAAAATTCTGTCTGAATGAAATAGTTCATAGATTATTAAGACAGACTTAGTTCAAAGTGATTTATTCATTTTGTATTGATCAACATCCCCACACGGAGAACTACTATAAAATATATTTTATATCAATCATTATATAGCATTTTGGCTCCTGCAACGTTTGTTCAAATATGATTTTATGATACAAACGATACAGATATGTTTCACTATATAAAGTAAACATGAAATTAGTATGAATACCTCGGTACCATCCAGGGACGTACGTTATGCGTGTGCGTACCCAGTAATGAGACCATCAATACACAACAAATATTTCTATAGATTATTAGGTGGACTTACTTTACAGAAGTAAAGACAAACAAATAGGAAGTGAATTTATAAGAACTGGAGTAGACAGATGGAACTATTAAGCGACCTCTAGGGTCAAGCGTATCAGTTGAACAGGCGAGTAAATAGAGCAGGGTTGGCGTTGTAGTCGATGTAACAAGTAGACACACAGGATTGTGTACTAACACGACGATCATTAAAGATCCTGGTAATGGCAGGTCGTTCTAAGATACGGACCAATGAGTATACTACAGGGCTGGGCGGCACACCAGGTTTCCGACACAGCAATCAATAACTGTTGAATCACATTGAGTTGTTTAGATTTTTGAAACTTCTTCAGGAGCAAAAAGAGGGTAAAACAGACCCTCCGAATGGATAAAAATGATGACGGTTAATAACGTAATATGAAAGTGACTCCAACCAAGACACCAAACGTGGAGACCGACGGACAGGTATGCCTTCTGTCCGCAAGTCCGTACAGGATTCTCAAAGTGAGTATGATTGAATATGTTATATGTTTAAATATTGTGTAATGTAATGGGTTCAGCGTTTAGTGAAAAAAGGTTAACATAATTTAAAAAAAAACTGATTAGCAATCATTTCTTGTAAAGCATTACCGGAACGACATTGTTTAGTCGATCGATTCTTCATTAAATTGATAAACGCCATTGAACAGATGAATAAGGAACGGATGCGATGTAATTATGCATTCCCTCAAAGCCAAATAGAAAGGAATGCATCGATGTCTTCAGCAAAGGATATTAATAAATACTAATAGATTTATAAGCAGTGCCATGATGGACGAAAGAAAGATACACAAAAGTGATTGCACATATCATCGGGAATCGATACACTATAAACAATATGAGATACTACTCTCTACCATACAGCTGTGTCGTTCCTCTAGGGCTCATTTGTTATTCAAGGGCCCAAAAAAGCCATCAAACCTAATTGATCTAAACTACTATTGAAACAAAAAGGGAGGTGCATTAAACCCAATGTCTTTTTAAAATCTTTTAACATTCATGTAAACATGATCATGGTTAGTACATTGTTCAAGCAACTGAAAACTTGATCTTTACTTTTGCTCAAATCTGACGACATGCTTGCTTGTTTATATCCAAAATAATTTCTTTATGAATATATGCATATCATATGAAAAGGCAAAACCTTAAAAGAGCGAAGCTTTTGTTGATCTCTTATATTTACTAATTCAGAATGAGATAATACTGCTTTCAGAATGAGGTAAGGTAAAGTTTATTTAAAGTCGGCTAGTCGAGGGATAACAATAAAACATAAACTCTAATGAGCTTAAGACCGCCATAACAATAGGGGATCGGGGCAAATTCGGCCCTGTTTTTAAAGTCCGTTTTGGGAAGTATGGCAGCACGTCGGTTTTTGAACATTATTTAATTTTCCCTGTCGGATGATCTGATGGCCGAACGAGCCCCGCCATGGAATAAGTTCGCACAGGTATTCGGGTAAGTTTTGGCCCCATTTGAATCAGCTTAATTATGACGTTATAAATCATGCAACGTTAGATTTTATGTGTAACATGGGCCGAACTTGCCACGGTATCATTGGCCGAAACTGTCCGGGCCCAAATTAATATTTTAATAAATTCTTATCGTACAGCAATATGATAGTGAGTGCTTGGCTTGGCTTTTATGTATATCATTTGAAGCTGTCAGTGTGTTACACCTTTGACCGTAAAAAAAAATAGGAATTCTGTTTACAGAAAGTTCGCATAACTAGAAGCGAGATCATGATGTTCTTTCTACCCTCTCAAAAGTACTTTTCTCCTTTTTAGGAATTTTAAATTAGAGTTTTCCTCGCTATTTATTCGTGTAAATGCCCAGCCAACTAAACTGCTAAGATATTTAAAGTTGTAAATATTAGCTAAAAAACAAAAACATCGGGGGTGGCCGAACTTGCCCCAGTCTCCCGTATGTAGATTTTTTGTATCGTTGATGATTGTTAAAAATGTATTTGCAATATAATTTTTGCATCAATGACGCCATTTTCAAAGCTGAAGTAGATATTTGTTCTTGTACGTAACGTATATGATGGGTCTGGTGGCGCAGTGAATAGCACACGTCTTCACCAAGATGGCCGGATTCAATCCCGGTTACCTGCCTGATCACGCGGGTTTTCTGCGGTACTCCGGCTTCCTCCCACATTAAGAATTAAATCCTCTGCGTGCTTCCGTCAGGTCACAAAAAAAAATGATTGAAATACGTAGGGGGAAAACTGTTTTGTAATTGCTATAGAAAAAAGTGCATATTATATATTTGACAATAAGTGTATAGAGATGTTAGTTTAAAATATGAAATTTAAAATAGAAAACATTGTAATACTACGATGTAACTGAAATTGTCGTTATATCTGATATATAGTCAGAATTCCTGTTCCATCCTGAAACACCGGAATGAATTTCAAGTTTTATAACTGTCACTGAGGTTTGATAGGTAATGATGCCAAATAAAATTAAACAGTTTTTTTCTGTAACTAGTTATAAATCGGCATACGTTGCTGAAAAATGGCGTTGAACTCGGGTTCGTTGTCTGGACAATTATTGTTGATTTCGACATAAATGAATTATCCATTATTTCTTTTATGAGTGGTGATGCATACATAAATTATGTTAAGACTATAACCAGACTTTCAAATATATTAACTATTTCGTTCATATACACAACGAATCGAATCAAAAGCTGATGCAATTTTAGACGATGACAAATAAATGTACACGTTGACCGATTGGTTTAATGCGGCTCTTTTTGAAAATATCTCCCGGTAGAAATTTTAACAGAACATGGTTGATGACAAAAAGGATCTTCAGAAAACATCCGCGTTTTATCTTTTTGAGCCTGTGGCAAAAACTAAAATTAAAAAGTCATGAAGCACCGACAAAGAGATAAATGCAACGGCTATCAGTTCCAAGATTTTCCGGTTATTTTTCATCCTTCCGAAAATAACCGATGAAGGCCGATGGAGTGTGACGTGCTTGTGATGTCATAGTATGAAAATCTCTGAACGACGTTTCATGCCTGCTAGTATCAAAATTTATGTGATAGATTTTTTTCACTCAGAATGTATATAAGATTTTACCTAAATAAATAAGTAATACAACATGGGTATTGTTTTCACTATATGAAGATGTTCATGTATGGGTTGAAACACAATTGTCTTTGCTTCAAGGATACACTTCCTGTTTCCCCACTGGACGTCTACTTCCGGACGAAAAAAATTAAAGACAAGGTGTAGAAAGGGGAAGCAACTCTGTTTACGCAATTGAAGAGCTTCGCTCGGGCGCCTTCGGCGGCCGAGAGCTTCGCTCTTATGTATCCTTTAACACATATGCTACCTGTCAGGTATTTTCCACACCAACAACCATAATCCTATTTGTCAAATTACCGAAGTAAGGTGCTTTAATAATTTTGATACACGTCAACATTTCATTATCGAAATTGATGGAATAATGGCATGCTCGTTTTAAAAAACTGGGAGTACATCAATTTCAAACAATAAACATATATTTTTTAAATTATCCAATATATACTAGTGTGTTAGTTAGAATACATAGACATACATTCCTAGGAGTATCCATTAAGCTAGAATTAAAGTTAGAATACGTAGACATTCATCGTCAGGAGTATCCATTAAGCTAGTATTAAAGTTAGAATACATAGACGTTCATCGTCAGGAGTATCCATTAAACTAGTATTAAAGTTAGAAAACATAGACGTTCATCGTCAGGAGTATCCATTAAGCTAGTATTATAGTTAGAATACATAGACGTTCATCGTCAGGAGTATCCATTAAGCTAGTATCAAAGTTAAAATACATAGACGTTCATCGTCAGGAGTATCCATTAAGCGAGTATTAAAGTTAGAATACATATACGTTCATCGTCAGGAGTGTCAATTTAGCTAGTTTCAAAGTAAGAATATACAGACGTTCATCGCCAGGAGTATCCATTAAGTTAGTATTAAAGTTAGAATACATAGACGTTCATCGTCAGGAGTGTCCATTAAGCTGGTATCAAAGTTAGAATACATAGACGTTTATCGTCAGGAGTGTCCATTAAGCTAGTATCAAAGTTAGAATAAAAAGACGTTCATCGTCAGGAATGTCCATTAAGCTAGTATCAAAGTTAGAATACAAAGACGTTCATCGTCAGGAGTGTCCATTGAGCTGGTATCAAAGTTAGAATACAAAGACGTTCATCGTCAGGAGTATCCATTAAGCTAGTATCAAAGTTAGAATACAAAGACGTTCATCGTCAGGAGTATCCATTAAGCTAGTTTTAAAGTTAGAATACATAGACGTTCATCGTCAGGAGTGTCCATTAAGCTGGTATCAAAGTTAGAATACATAGACGTTTATCGTCAGGAGTATCCATTAAGCTAGTATTAAAGATAGAATACATAGACGTTCATCGTCAGGAGTATCCATTAAGCTAGTATCAAAGTTAGAATACAAAGACGTTCATCGTCAAGAGTGTCCATTAAGCTAGTATCAAAGTTTGAATACAAAGACGTTCATCGTTAGGAGTGTCCATTAAGCTAGTATTAAAGTTAGAATACAAAGACGTTCATCGTCATGAGTGTCCATTTAGCTAGTATCAATGTTAGAATACAAAGACGTTTATCGTCAGGAGTGTCCATTAAGCTAGTATCAAAGTTTGAATACAAAGACGTTCATCGTTAGGAGTTTCCATTAAGCTAGTATTAAAGTTAGAATACATAGACGTTTACAGTCAGGAGTATCCATTGAGCTAGTATCAAAGTTAGAATACAAAGACGTTTATCGTCAGGAGTATCCATTAAGCTAGTATCAAAGTTAGAATACATAGACGTTCATCGTCAGGAGTGTCCATCAAGCTAGTATTAAAGTTAGAATATATAGACGTTCATCGTCAGGAGTATCCATTAAGTTAGTATCAAAGTTAGAATACATAGACGTTCATCGTCAGGAGTGTCCATCAAGCTAGTATTAAAGTTAGAATACAGAGACGTTTATCGTCAGGAGTGTCCATTAAGCTGGTATCAAAGTTAGAATACAAAGACGTTCATCGCCAGGAGTGTCCATTATGCTAGTATCAAAGTTAGAATTCATAGACGTTCATCGTCAGGAGTATACTATAAACTAATACACAAGCTAGAATTCATACATATACACTGTTCCCCCGATTGCCAGATAAATGTAGCTTTCTAATTACGAAGTACGAAAGAAGAACATTATTCAATTACACCCAAGGAGATTTGATTTGTAATATGATTAAATGAAAAATAATATCTCACAATGTTCAGTTTTATAAAGAAAAATCAAAACGGTATGTTAATGGTGACTAAAACTATCGAATGGTTTCCGATTGATGCACCATCTGGAAGAAAATGCTGAAAATATGTCCTGAACGAAATGATTTTATCCAGAAGCAAGAAATACATTATTTTGATGTTTTGAACTTGGTAAAAGTATTGATATTCAACTTTTGAACATTTTCTGCAACTCCGTTCAAAGACGCTCACTTTGGACGGATTTGTAAACAATTCAATGCTTAATCAGTTTTTATCAGAATAGTACATGTGTTTGAAAAATATTTCATTCAAACCGATGTCTTTTAGTATGATAAAAAGGATATTGCAGTTGCTTCCAAATCAACAAACTGTTTTTTTCAAATCAAGCAACAACCACTATGACAATTGTTTGAAAAGAAACTACTACATTGACAACTAAAGATTGCCTTTTTTAATACTGTACTGACCACGAGTCATCATAGAGCGCGAAATATCTACGCCATATTTGCCTGTTTGTGTTACTATTCTATCTATTAAATACAATCCATTATGTAAATGAAGCATAGTAACATCCCTGAATGCGACCCGTTTTTTATGTTTTGATCATAATACCATTATTTTTCTCCGACTCCCTTTAGATTGTCAATCCAAATAAATCAAGGTTTTGCTCCATGCATTTTAGCTGGTTTTTTTTTGTTACGATCGCAATACCAACAATAGTTTCCCGACCCTGTTTGAACTGTCAATTATAGTAACGATAATTGAATATGATAAACTCCAAATTTCACTGTACCGAGATCTCCATGGAATAGCACTGTATAACAACACTGACTATTATGCTCACTATTCAATGCTTTATGTAAATATCATATGTAAATACACTGTCGAGCAGGGTTCCGGGTATAGCATTTATAGTATATCAATATGTGGAGCTCTAATCAAATATTTAGTTATTCTGACTGTGCATTGAGATATGGAGAAATGCCTGACAATATGAAAACTGATTTTAATCATAAAACCATATTTCTCATGGTATTGATTTAGTGATATGCGATGAAAACATTTGTTGGTTAATTAATTTGTTAGATAATGCTCCATAGGACACAGCAAAAAAGCCATAGAAAACATTTTTGCAACAAAATATAATAAGGGGTCCTCAGTATTAAGAAACTCCAACATGGAATATGAATTATAAGATACGGTTGGGTTCTGTGAAGGTGCCAGCGTTTAGGATGGTTTAATCTATCAGATCAATCCTTAAAAAAGTGTTTTAATTCAAATTGAAAAAACCCAAACCAAGAAGTCTAAAATAATAACCAATAAGTCCAATCGACACCCCACGATTAGCATGATAGATATGTAGTTGTGTCTGCAGAAAAAAAGCATCACATTACTTGATCCTTGTCTGCAAACACCACTGCATTCCCTGTTTGCAAAAGAACCCTGTATGCATGTCTGATAGTCAAGCTCTTTTGTTTAGGCTGCTATTCTAGATTATAACTTAAAATCTACAGGGGTAGCTTACTACTAAGCTGTCAGATAGACGTGACGATTTCGTGAGCTTTTCCCTTCTTGAAAGTGACCTCCCTGTTTCCCCAACCTGTGGGGTTAACATGTCACAGTTGAGTTGGTATCGCAGTTAATTTTGTATTCAACTGTTTGCTCCTGAAATGAGGATTTCCGTAATAAATGTCAACTGCTGATAGACAAAATTACAACTAAGGTTTTCTAAAGATGCAGATTAATGAAGACTATTGACAAGTTTTATTGTGGCCTTTATAATCTCATTCCAAAATATATTATTTTCTTTGATTGATATAAAGGTTTATGTCCCGTTGTCACTACCCTGATGCTCGCTTTGAGGACGTGACATTATTTAGATTTGACAAAGATTTACAAGACTGTTATCATCGATGAAGCAGAAAAACGTTTACACTTCCAGAACACCTGGTCTTATAACTATGTTATTTTTTTTTTATAATTTCCTTTATATTATTTTTTTTCTATTTAAATTGATTTTGAGTTCGAATTACGGTTTTGTTAAAACTTTAGTATTTACCTTCTGGGGTTTTCCTCAAAGACCAAGGCCCGTATTCATGATCAAACCGTGATTATGTGCTCAAGCTCAATTTCTGGTACCAGGGATAAATCAATATACAAAATCATATTGATAAATAAGAAAATGTGAAAGGCTTTTAAGCCCATCATTGTTTTCAGTGTCTTCACTTGACTTTTTCACCATGTTACATGATTTAAGCAAGCTACAAGAAAGTCGGCTTGAGCACAGAAATCATGGTTGAGCCTGAGTGCAGTCTCATGAATACGGGCCCAGAACACATGCCGTTATGGTCAAACAAATATTATTTGTACAGTACACATATTTGATAAAGGCTTACACAGATAAATTTAATCTATAGCCTTATGCTGCTCTATACCATTGACAGTGGTCTTGTAAGTTTTGATGTAGAAGCTGTAAATACAGCAATAATTTATAAAGACAGAGTGTGTACATATGTAGATAAACTCTAGTTAACCCTATTTCCTCTTGTTGCTGGATATTGTACTCAAAATGTGATGGATAGGGAAGTATGGAGCATGCCATTTACAAAATTTATATTCACGCATACATTATTTTGTTTAGAGACAAACACTTTGATAGTCGTGTAAGTCCCTGAAGTACATATATAAAAAAAGAAATCCGGGGAAAAGTCCCTTCTACTTCCTCCAAAAACTTTCGGTCACCACGGTTTAATGTCATTTAGTTACATATGACAGTGCTAGTTTATATTAGATTGTTTCCAATATCATGAACATAATTGATGATAATTAATAATGAATTAAGCTATGATCAACGGGACCTTATGTGAATTTGTATCGTATTCCCACACTGTGTTTAAAGGGACCGACAACTCAAATATCATTATAACATGGCAAGAGATAGTTCCTCCTAATTAATGCAAACGTTACCGACCTTTTTTTAAACATCAATTGACACTTGAAAAGTTGTAAATAAAAAAATATATATCTCCAAATCACTACAGATAGGCATTTTGCAGGCTATTTCCGTCTTTTCTGATATTCCTTTTTCGATGTGAGGACGTGACATCACTTGGATTTGACCTCGATTTACATGACTGTTGTCGATGATTAAGTAGAAAAACGTGTACGCTTCCAGAACACCTGATCTTATAACTATGTTATTTTTTGAGAGTTTCGATATACATTTTCCTTTGTACATATTTTGCCTTTTTTAAAAATTTATTTTGAGTTCGAATTACGGTTTTGTTTAAACTTCGGTATTACCTTGTTGAGTTCATGCTCAAACCCAGATTATGTGCTCAAGCCCAATTTCTGGAACCAGTGGTAAATCAATATAGAAAATCCTATTTTGTCAATGATATGTAAGAAAATTTGAAAGTCTTGAAGCCCTTTACTGTTTTCAGTAACAACACTAGTCTTTTTGACCTAGTTACATGATAAAAGTAGGCTACAAAAAGGTCGGCTTGAGCACAGAAATCATGTTTGAGCGTGAGAGGTGTTTCATGAATACGGGCCCAGAGCACATGCCGGAATTGTCAAACAGATATTATTTGTACAGCACACATATTTGATAAGGGCTTATTTTTTTTATCCTATATCTTTAGGATGCTCTATACCACTGACAGTGGTCTTATAATTCCTTAGGTAAATACAGCAATAGTTTATAAAGATAGAGTGTGTACATAAAATTATGTAGATAAACTCTAGTTAACCCTATTTCCTCTTCGATCACACTACTGCGCGTGCTGGATATTGTACTCAAAATGTGATGGATAGGTGAGTATGGAGCGTTCCACTTATAAACAATTATATTATCGCATACATTATTTTGTTTCGAGACAAACATTTTGATAGTCGTTTAAGTCCCTAAAGTACATATCTACATAACGAAATCCAGGGAAAAGTCCCTTCTACTTCCTCCAAAAACCTTCGGTCACCACGGTTTAGTGTCATTTAGTTACATTTGACAGTGCTAGTTTATATTAGATTGTTTTCAATATCATGAACATAATTGATGATAATTAATAATGGATTTAGCTATGATCAACGGGACCTTATGTGAATTTGTATCGTATGTCCACACTGTGTTTAAAGGGACCGACAACTCAAATATCACTATTTCATGTTTGGGGATATTCCCGTCTGATTAATGTAAATGAGACCGATGGTTTTTGTTATCAATGGACTTAATTGACACTTTAAAAGTTGTCAACCAACGATAGATAACCAAATCACTACAATATGCATTTTGAAGGCTATCAGATACTTGCGAGTACATGAACCATTTTCACATGGTGTATTCTGATAGCATTTCTTGAATCTGACAATTGTGACATTCCTTTTTCGATGTGAGGACGTGCCCTTACTTAAATTTGACCTCGATTTAGTTGGTGTCTATATTGTCCAATAGAAATCCGTCTCCGTTGATCATGCAGTTAACGAAAATTCAGGACAGCAGTTCTTGTAGAAGAATCTGTAGTCACCCTGATTCCAAGTTAAGGTGAGTGTATACGATCGACGTTGTCAAAAAATAGCCAGATAATAACATGAAAAAATAAAATCTAATAAGAAAAGTTATCAATAATGACAAGCATTTGATAGTGTCGATTTAACCGTTCATCAATTACTCTATCCAGATATTCGGAAATTACATAACAAAATGAAACTGTATGTAAAAAGATACTTCAAAGGGTCAAATGTCTCGAATGCGCTGTACACATGATTCAGCAAAACCAAATACCTGTCACGCAGTGCTGATTTACCACGTCTCTGTTTAGTTCTGTTCACTTGTTCGATAAAAGCACGTCTATGTGTTGCGAAGAAGATTTCATCAAATGTAGCAATACATTGCCCTATGTTTACATACATTAAGAAAGAGTCTGAAGTATTCTTGGGAAAGTGCCTCGATTTTCTGTACAGAACGACTGCCTTAAGCTAGTTAATATAAACAGTGCATTGTCTGCTTTATATGAAGGTTCCAAACATCCGTCCCATTTCACAGATAGTGTAAGCAGTTTATAATTGTATAGGAATTTAAAGTGGGACAAGATCCGTTGTAAGATACATAATCATCACCTTTTCATTAGCACACTGCTGCTCGTCCACTTATCTGATGCAAAGCTACGTTTCTATACACACAGTCCTAATCACGAGAAAAACGAAAACAAAATGTCTTATCACTATGTCTAAGGTTGGGTAATAATCCGATTTCTTCTTCGATGGTTTGTTGCCCTAGGTCATGTTTTATACAAGTACACAATTATATGTAAAACATATACCATGACTGTTCAAAAACGAATAGAGTGAACTTTCTGTGGCTTCGATCGAATGGGGTTGAATGGCTTCAGTGTTGTTGAAGACTTGCTATAATTTCAGTAGAGGACTTCTGTTTGTACAGCACTTGATTTTTCTGTGAGTGTATGCGTACAATAGTAGTTATTTTCGTGTTAACGGAGAGGAGATAACTAGACATAACTGTGACACGTCTGTAGCTTTCTTTTTTGTTTTCGTTTTCTTCTTTGTTTTCATTAAAAATGAGTCTTCAACACGAGAAAATAAAAATGCCTAAATGTACAATTCTCGAAAACTTCCGCTTATACACACCATTGAATTGTATGTTAATATGTTTAGTTTAGTTAGAATGATTGATACTCATGTTTCGAATTTGTTTCATGTCCCTTTTATCCTAATACGATTAACATTAACGTCCAAAATACCTACATTGTCCCTTTATACATTTACGGGGGTTTATATGTGATATATCGATGCTTGTACATGATTAAATCAAAGATGAATATTATTTAAAGCATTAAGCAAACTTAACGATCAAATAGATACACCGGTAAATATAAATGCAGGTAAATCATGACACGACATATAGCTAACCGTTAATTAGGTAGATACATGAATTGATCGCATAGATAATGCTAGAGCTGAATCTTGTACGAATTAAACACAAGTATTGTGGCGGCGAGTTGCTAATTTTAAATTGTGTCATTTATTAGTGTTCCTCTTATCCTTGTGTTTGAATGTTTGATGGTTTATTTGGAATGATCAAAACTTCTTTGATAGATTATAATACTTACAGCAGAGGCATTGTTTACAATAGTGAGCCCTTTTTTTATTATAACAGTAGAGCTTAAAAACAGTCATATATATCCCAATATCATTCCCTTTAAGTAGTCGGCGTTCTATTAATATTTTCTCTCCTTTATTACCCCTTTTAAATCACCCATACCTGAGCGGGTTATCCGCTTCTCTTATATCATTGTGAAAACATAGCTTACCTAGATAAAGATAAAAGGTGTAACGTGATAAAGATATCAAATTGTGGCTTAGAATATCACTTTCGTCATATTGCAAATGTTTTTGATTTCAGAAAAGGATACCGTACGGTTGCTTAAAATAAAATGTTCTAATTTTAAATATTTAAAAAAGTCATCGTTTATCTGCATACATCTCGCGTATAATAATAATAAATTAGGTATCTGCTGGGGTGTTGACCCCCAGGAACATTAAATACTGCGTCCGAATTTCTAATGTCGATAAAAACGCCCTTTTCTTGAAAATCATGACAAAATATTGAAAAAGTCTGTTTTAATATAAACAGTAATACTGAATAACGTATCTTTTGTCTGAATCATTGAATGCTCCCCGGCCTGATGATATCGCGTATTATTATAACATAGCTGTCTGTCTTAGTGACACCTGATAGACAAACAATGTCGGGTGATCAAGACATCAACAGCTTACATCTGTGGAATTTATTTCGTGAAATTGTCTTTATCAATGGCAGAGGAAAATATTTAACATTTTTTTTACACGTCTCGTCCTCGTTTATACAGAACTCCATAAACCACCCTTTATAACTGTTAATTAAATATAATTACTATCAATTACATGTGCCTCTTCTATGGTCTATGTGCTTATGCTGGTTTATCAATTCACTATTAATAGGTCACTGTTTCATCTTTATTTTATTTTCATTTCTAATAATAATACAGCAGTGCTTTTGCATACTCAATTACACATATCATGTTCGGTTTAGTTATTTTCTAAATATTAAAGGTTTCTGACCCTGTTACATAATAGAGACGGTGAAACTTGATAAAGAATATGTTGACTTATTAATGAATCCTTTGACTTCTTTTTCTGTAAAATTAAATTGATTTGATAATGATCTAATTAAGAAATGTATTCATATGATTTGAAGACAAATGCCTAGATAAGTGTCGGAAGACGGAAAACCAAGATTTTTTTCTCTCACAAATTAATTTTATTAATTTGTTCTTGGCGTAGAAATAAATTACAATGTGAGACTATAAGACAGCTATCTGCATGGCTTGAAAGAGACGGAAACCGAAAATAAAAATGTGTCTGTTCAAAGAACTGATATCGGGAAAAATTATTGATCACAGTATAAATATCCTGCAAATTTCTATAAAGACTATAATGTATTAACAGTGTGCGCAATAAACAACCATACTAGCTATTGCGGCGTTATAACTGCTGCGCACGACAATGCCTCAAACCATCATAATCTATTAACATAGGAAGGGAAGAGACCGCAGGACGCAGATTGCGTTTGTTAACGGCGTGGTGGGAACTTTACAGATGAACTCTGGGAGTTTAATTACATATGGATTGTTATCATTGTTGACGTATTCGCAAACATGATGAAAACCGTTACAGAATATAACGCGAACCACCAGGGACTTGCTGTATAAAGCACAGAACAAGTATATGATTTGATAGCTATTAAGTGTGATTTTCGACCTAAATCATTAAGTACACGGTAAATAAATAGGATGGAGGACGCCTCTAGGGAAAAAAACTGTTGTAATAAACGGTGACCCTTATCAGCAGAAACCGGAAACAGTATAGTGTATTTACAGATACCAGTTATTCCACTAATTATTGGACATCGATGTCAAAGAGCTAAAAGAAACATCTAGAAGTGTATGTCATGGTCTCCATTGTTCGATTCGTTCCATTTAACTACACCTACACTGTGGTGAATCAGCAAATCATTTACTTCCGATTTATTTTCACGCGGAAGATATCTTGATTTCACACAAGGAGGAAACCTACCTGTAGAGGTTAAAGTTCAACTATAATAAGATCCTCGAGTAGGTTTGATATGTGTATATACATTAACAGTTCGTCAACACATACCCTCGAGCCACAGTAGTAGGTTTATATAGGGGACAATAATATTAGGAAGGAGGAATGGCCAGAGATAGGACTCCTTTCCTGCAATGGATAAAAATGAATAATAGGAAAAAGAAGAGAAACGACGATGACACAGATTCAAGCAGAGGTGACTTATCGTTGTTAGATGTAAACAGTCACGGGTTTGTAGACCGGGGCAGCTTCAACGGATCATGTCTCTCCCTAGACAGCGACACATGTGTTACCTTAGCCAAATTCGTATGTGTAAGTATGCAGTATGACTCACAGTTGGAAAAATAATTAAATGTCCTTTAATGTACACAATGCGTGCTCCATTTCTTTGGTTTATAGAGCATTTGGTTACTAGAACAGGAACCATATTCGCCGGTTTTTATAAAATGATTTAGTAGCGTCCGTTATTGTATAAAGTACAATGTGCATGGACATATGTATTTAAATGTTCTGCTTTGCAGCATGTTAATAAGTGTAACGGTCTATATGATGTTCATACCTAACACATAGAAATCTGTCATATAAGAACAGTATATAGGCTTTTCTCATCAAGAATGACATATGTTAGGGATATATTTATCAAAAAAATACTTGCTGCATACAATCATATGATAGCCAAGGTGTATACCGTGTAGTGATATTCTGTAGTCAATACCTGTTTAATTACTTATTGCGTATTTCATACAGCGAGCACATGGAGCATTGATCCATTCAATCGTATGCAGTTGGGGTTGTTTCATGATCGCTCAAGCAAGAATATACGATAAAACGATTTGGCTTTAGGGCACCTGGGGTTAACGTACTATTATACCTAATGGAGAAATTAATATTTAATGCAGCTTTTTCCATCTATTCATCTATTGTAACAAATTAAGTCTTTTGATACAGCAAAAAGTTGATATATTTTAAATAAATATTATTTTAAAATAAAGTTGCCAAGTGTTGTTAATGTCAAAAATAGCAAATCGTGACCAGTAATTTAATCAAAATGAAGATGTTAAAACAGTAACTGGCGTCTAGTCAGGGGCTATACGATGAGATGATAGTAATAGTTATCTTCAAAGGCTTCTCACGCCCAATATTTTGTATCCTCGTACCATCAAAAGTTCATTTAGTTTGCGTTCCTATCAAGTCACACTCAACATATACTAGTAGGGGGTGATTAACTCGCCTCATAGTTACATTTATACATTTCATGAATATTTATGGCGGTAGATATTCCGAGGAAAATACCGAAAAATAGAGCATTGATTGAACTGATATGCCATAAACACGAGAAAAGGGTTAGATAACATTATGGCAGAAGTATAATATCCTGAACCAAACAAAATCTATTACTTGGAAGAATATACAGCTATCTTCAGGTGTGGTTTAGCTAACCGATTATACCTCGAAGCTCGACACTCTGGTCCACTTCTTGTACCCTGCATGCTTACGCGAAAGACTCATATATAGCATTCTAGGACGAAACATGATCATAGTAAACTAGCTTCTGATTGACGGGCATTTTCATTTATATGATGTAAACTTCTACCATAATGGCGATATCGAATAATGAACAGTCTTAAAAGTGTTATTAGCTGAGTTGACTGTGGTTGATAACTTGATATACACAATTAAAATTCTTCAAGATGTTCACGATTATCATACTGTTTTATTTTTAGTATAAATGAACAGAAAAAGATAAAACAATTGCCTGTCAAATGTTATTCTCAGTGGCAAACAAGAAAGTCAATAATAATTGAAATAAATTAATAATTATTTAATTATGAATCAGATCGATGTTTAAGAAAAGACTATATGTAATAAAAGCTTTTTTTTTTTTTTTTTTTAATTTAAATCAGACAGATACCCTCCTTGTAACTGACGTAAACTATTTAGATTTTGAATACTATACAAATTAATAAAATGAAAAAATCAATAAAGGACATTTAGTATATCTGATAAGGAAACTCTAAAGCCTTGTATGTGATTCCTAACTGATTGATATCAATGTGTGCATTGATACAAATTAATGGTTATAGTACGCGGTTTGTTTGGAGAACTCTCCGCAGACCTGCTATAAAACATTTAGTATTTGCCTTTCTATTAAGTAACCATGCTCTAATAATAATAAAAAAATATTCTGGAACGAATAGCACGCCTTTCTACTAATTAGAACGGGCTACCTATTACTGGCTTTTTCACATTATGATGGTGATGTAGTTCACGTATCCTTGTTGTTATAAGAGTGTAAATAGATACCGCTGAAGCACGCCTATACATTTGACAAAGCCTTACAATCATATTTGTTTGAATTGCTGGTGCAATGATGACGATAGACTGACAATGTCAAGGAGTTAATGGGAATACATTACTGCTGCGATGGTTTGTCAATAAAACGTGCCGTTCTGTGTATGGGTTTGACGCACAGTAGCGGATGTCTATTCCGAGTAGTTTACACGGCGAGGAGATGGAAGATAATTATATAAATTGTTATCTAACACGACCTATTGAACACGGGTATTTTACCTGTAAGGCTATTATATCCTATAATGGCAAAGCCCAAAATAACTTTTATGTTTTCAGAATAAAAATTCCTCATGACATAGCATTATTTTGCATTCATCTGGTTTGCCTCAATATAATTTATCAGACCGTTGAACTGCGCAGTAGATGTAATAAACCTATCACTGCGGAGATAAGCCATAACGAAATTTAATCGTTTTGCTATGTGATCTATTGTTTCTTTTTTATGTGAATCTTATATATAATTTTCCCCAAAAGTGTGTATTCAAACAGTAACATAATCTCACCTGTCCACCTATCACTTTTAATTCATCACAAAATAATGATAATAGTGCAAGTGATGTCATAAAGTTTCAATTTTTGTTGCTTGTATGGAACTAATTGTGATAGGTAGACTAATGTGATTCTATTCTCGCTATAATTCGTATTTCTATGTCTGATGAAAGTGACTTTGATGTTCTGCGTGGTATGAATGCCAAGAACATAACATTAAGCAGAAAAAGACAGCGTCAATCTCTCCAGCTTTCGAACATTTAATGACATATTATTCATTGTTTTAGAAAAGATGTGTGATATTCCAGACAAGGTACTGATGTCCCAGTATTGATATATAAAATACGTTGTTGACATTTCTGTGGCTATGTCGATATACAGTCGTAATAATTCGTTTTATCTTTTTTGAAAGTATGTTAGCTTTTCGAAACTTAGTAGTAGTGGTCTTGTTCATGCCTTAAGTTTAAGCGTTGTTTTATAGCTAGGGGGTGGAGGACCAATTGATTCAATTACCTGAACTGGACCTTCAAAAGCACACATAATAAGCCCCTTTGGACACGTATATGTGTCTGTTTTATGATTTAATCTTTACTTTGATCTTTAGAATTTCGCCTTTGTAGCATGCTAAATTAAAAGCCATTTTATATTGTATATTACAGTTCGCCGCCAAGGGAAACCTCTCCGAGGTTCAGAGGCTTTACGAGGTAGATAGGAAGCGAATCTTTATACAGGACTGTCGTGGCTGGGCTGCCCTTCACCATGCTGCTGCCAATGGACACCTTAACGTGGTGGACTTTATCGTCACATCAGGGGCCGGTAGGTCGTCGTGTGAAATTAGATGTTAACCAACACGGAAAGCCATCCTTGCACTAACTAGATTTTAAAGTGAAAAAGATATCATGATAACATTTCTGGTTGGCCAAAATTTATTAATTTAATTATTACTAAATTTCATTCATTTGACTAGAGATCATTACGGGTTCTTAACGTAGTTTGTAAAATACTTACCCTTTTGTTTTGTATGTTTGTTTGCTTTGTTTTATTTCGGCGTCATCATGGTTTCTAACGTGAACTATTTAGATCAACATCGATGTTCTTTTTCAGAGATAAATTTACAGAACAAGAATGGCGACACTGCTCTCCATTTGGCAGTTGAGGGAGAGCACGCGGATGTCATTGGTTATCTGCTCAAGCAGAGCGCCAAGACAACCCTCCTTAACGAGGTGTTTATGGCTCCGATACATCTAGCGGTGGATGGAGGCAAAATAAAAGCATTAGAGGTAAGACGCCATTATAATAAATAATTAAATTATAATAAATACAATAAGGCATGCAAGTTCTCGTTACGGATTTCACCACCAACTCTCGTCAAAGTACTGGATTCCGAACCATTTTACTACGAACAAAGTTTTGCCCCAGCAAAATATATTCATTATAGAACAAAAAAGGAAGAAAGAATACCGAAGTGTAAAAAAAGCCTAACTCGAACTCAAAATCAATAAAACAACCTTGGAGATTCAAAATTGCAAAAGATGAAAAAATAAAAGGAGTAAAAGACTAGGTATTCCGTAAGGTTTAGCGCTTTCTGCTTCATCCATTGAGGACGCCGCACTCAAAATATGTTCAATCGATTTTTGCAAATAACAATAATGAATAGGCATACCCATGAAATAGACAATGAAATAAAAAAAATGAAGCATTTTAAATTAAACGCATTGTTTAAAGAACGAACACAGTTAATATAATTGCTAAAATATATACGTTGACAGTAAATCTTTCATTTATTTAATGTGAAATTATCAAAAAACACACATGGTTGAAACAGTTCATCGTTACGCTATAGATAAAGTAATAATTATTAAGATGCTACCTTTGTTTGAATTGGCAAATTTAAATGACTCAATTTGCAAACACCCGAAAATTTCAATGATAAATGTTTTTTTTTATATTTCTTCAGAGTCTGCTGAAATTTTCAACAGCTGATGTCATTCTGAAAGGAGAAGGGGGCTTTACCCCTCTCCATTATTGTGCCTCCAAAGACAGAGACGAATGTGCTAAGCTGTTGGTAAGGAAGTTCATAAGGTGGTTTAATTAAAGCTTTTTAATGACAGTGGTCAAAGGTGTGTTTGTTTGGTAAAAAGCACTCCGATTATATAAGACAGTAGTAGATGCATTTCTTACGATTTTGTCAATAATATCGCTAGGAATTTAATTTCATTGATTTTAATATAAATATATCAATTGGGTTGATTTTTTTCCAAAAAACGTTCACATTGTTGTAGTTCAAAATATAAATTACATTTGGACTGCAAGTTGGCTATATGAACTTATTGAGTTAAATTGCGGATTATTAATAAAAAAAAATGACATGTGTTTCTCTGTTGACGTAATATTTTGTCAATATGAACTTTGGTACCCCGATTAAGATAATCTAGACTAAAATTTTATATTAATGACAGATATTTTATTATTGATGTGACAATAGGTAGAGAACTATGATTTTTATAATTATAATTACTGTTCTTTACCAAGTGGCTTTCATTTACATGTATATATCTTTTTTTCATGAAGTCCATTTCGCTAATTGATAATGTTAATGATTTTATTAATTAATTTACTTTTCTTTGTTTGCTTGCTTACAGTTACAGTACGGCGCCAGACCGTGTATGACATGTTCCCACGGGTTTTATCCCATTCACGTGGCTGCTAAGTCTGCAGCAGCCAAAACTCTGGAGGTCTTAATTAAGCATGGTTGGTTGGCTTTTTCACTTTAAATATACTTATTATGTGTATTTTTTGTTTGAATTGTAAAGTGTTTTTGGTATGTCAATAAATAGTGCGGAGTTATAAAAGTTGTAAAAGCACGTTCTAATACGCTAGTTGCACTCAGATTAATGCAGTTGTAATGTTTTGGAATATAGCACAAATCACTGCAATATGTCCAATGCTGTCATTGCACTTGTAAGACATGCGAATTGATACTGTGTCAGGTCTGCTGTACTTACTTTAGTGTCAAATAAAAACATTGCATTTTGTATTCTTCATATTTTTTTACATTCTGTGTCCGTTAACTTCTCGTAATCCAATTTTACACAAATCTGCCATTACTAATCGTGTCCAAATTGCCCATAAGAACTTTACTTTTATAAAATATGCAATATTAAGTAACAGGGAAACATCGTTTGTTAAACGATTGCAATTTGAAACGCTGTCTATTTCAGTTGAGCATACATATGTATAAATGGACCTATGCTACCGACCCATGTGTTTAATGCTCCATGCCTCTTATCCAAATATTTCAGTTGAGAACTTGGGATACACAAGAGAACAAGTCCTATCGTTCACTGACAAGGCTAACAATATGCCCCTCCACGCAGCGGTCAATGGCGGCGACATAGAGGTACGTTACCTATGTTGTATATTGGAAATGAATACACTTAATAATTTGCTTTAGCGTTGTGTACCAATTATGTTGTTCCTTATCTTAGTACAGTAAGAGTTTTCAACGGTGTTTATTACTTTGATACATAAGATAAATAGAAAGACAAGTAAACTTACGAACGATGACATTTTAGTAATGATGCCCCGCCCGGGTGTTGTATGTGATTCCTTTCTTATTAAAAAAATCATGCTATTTTTGCAATATTATGACACAAGTGTTTTTATAAAACCCACTATAATGTTTCATCGAACAATCCGACAGCATCACAACTTCGCACCAAATCCAAAGCTTTGGAGTATTCTTGATTTTCATATTTAAAAAAAAATCATTCTGACGTCATCGGACTTTTTTAAAAAGAGTTTTAATTTATTTTATAAAAAAGCACAACTGGTAGATAAAGTTTGATATTGTTATATCATATAAGTTTAATATTGTAAAGCCATAAATAGTTTCTGCGTAAATCTAGCTGCTTGTTACAAGCTGAGGAAAAAAACTTAAAGATTTTGCTTTTTTTAGTCTAATTGTAAGGCCTTCGGCGTGTTCAATTAAGACACACAAGTCCTCCGTTGTTCGAGAATGTTTTATTCGTCATTCATGTCTCTCGGAAGAGAGAGCCTGTAAAATATATATTTACACAATAGTCACTTCTATTGATAATCTGTAATAATGTACAAAGATGGTAATCAATTGTTCATTATGAACTTAATAAATTGATATATATTATATATATTATACTAGAGTTTATGGTTAGTCTGTCTTACCAGGGCCTCCTCCGGGTGGTAAGTCCTTGGCAGATTATTGCTTCATCTAGCATGATCTGCTGTTCAGCTCGGAGTGACTGGGCAAGGGTTTGTGCTGTGTGAGGCAAAGTGGTTGCGCATGTAACGTTCATATAGAACGACCTGCATGCACAACCTCATGTATACGTTCTTTGTATGTATCTATAATGGAACGGCCATGCAGTTTTTATTTTAATATTTCAAAACGTTCTTGCAGGCAGTAAGGGTATGCATAGCTGCAGGGGCTGCCGTCGATGCACAACAGGTACGTGTGTTATGCTTATTAATTTATCAGGAACGAACATTTTACATATTCTATCTTAAAAAACTACCTTATGAGGTTGCTTTTGTTGTTTAGATTTGATTCTTATCAATAGTCTATTGTGTTATGTTAGCTGGATTCTTTTATAAAAAGCCTGTCTTTTGGAATAAATTATTTTACCTAATTACAAAAATTATTTGTTGAATCATTTATAGGAAGATAAATCGACTCCATTACATTTTGCGTGCGCTCAAGGCAGCGTCGAGTTGATCAAAATAATGCAAGAACTACAACCGACTCGCTTCTCTAGGGCATTGACCTCAAATGATGTATTAAAGATGACACCTCTTCACAGGGCAGCGCTGTTTAACCACGTCAACGTTGTAGAATATCTTCTCAAACAGGTGAGTCGGGGTAGGTTGGTTGACAATAATGCCATCGGCCTATTAACGTCTACAAAAGCGAAACGATCAGAAATCGAATTAAAATGCATGTTATTACATGAAATGTCTATATAAATGTCAAGGTGCCAAATTTACCAATTGATGTATGTTAAGTTAACCAACGTGTTGCCAGGGCACTGATAGAGACGAATAAAAAAGATATTCCGCAAGTTTTGGCTAATATTTTGATATTTTTCACGAGTGCGCAAACGTATTTGTTATTACTGAAGACACCATTAAATTTTCTGTTTATTACATTTTTAAAGCATAAAACATATTGAAAATATAGTGCATTAAAAATGGACGGAAAACAGGAGCATAATTATTAGCGCCTTATTCTAATGACGTCATGTTTGACAACAAGGCTGTGCGACATTTTGAATGGGATACTCTGCTATTTTCTGGTATGGTTGCTTATAAAAATGTTATTAATTGTATATTTATGTGAATACTTACGTGTGTACCAAACATTTACCATAGCAACCACTTATTCTACCGTTGCTTCATTTGAATCTGAACAAATATAGTAATTAATAGTAAAATAAAGTAGTTTATTTAAAATGACATTATGTTGTTACAGTGCCATTACAGATATTTATTAAAACTGATTTTGTTTTGTCATGATACTGATCTTGATTCGTTTTAAAACTGAGCAATTAATTGTTTTCAGGGTGCCGAAATAGATGCTCAGGATTCACAAGACAGAACGCCACTGCTGATCGCGGCGTCAAAGGGTTGCTGGAAGACGGTGCAATGTCTGATTGAAAACAATGTCAGTCTCGCAAAAACTGATCGTGAAAACAGAAACTTTCTACATCTCGCAATCAAATTTGGTGGACGTCTAAATGAATTCGGAGTTGAATTGCTTAAGGTACGCTAATAAGCTAATGTTGAGGGGTTCGATGTTTGAATATGCTTCTGTTATCTGTTAGGGTGACTGTTTTAAAAATGTAGACTACAGGACTTAGTAGGTTTAAGGTTGACAGTGTGATATTCAAATGTTGAGTTCTAAATGTAGTAGAAGCGTGCTTAAGATGAGAATTATTTGGCCGATGACAGTTTAGTGTGAACATTTTATTTCCCAATTCGAGTAATTCAGATTGTTTAAGACAAGTTTATGGTTCCCAGAGAAATGTTCTTTTTCTTTCTGCAACATGAAATTTTGTGTTCTTGATTATGGTTATAAGTGTGCACTGCTGTTTCGATGTTACAACACCAGTTCTCACTTTGAACTTGTGACAGTAACTTAGTTTTGACCTAGATTTACATGGCAAGTGACGGCGATTATTATCCTTGCACTTTTTTAAAAAGGTTCCCAAATAAATTTCCCCCTATTTTTGCCTAGTTTTGCTGATATTGAATTAGAATCACGGTTGTTTGACATTTAGGAAGTCTTTTTTGTTTTGTTTTGTTAATTAAGCATATGTTATATTCAGGATGTGAAAACTCTGTTGAACGAGAAGGATGATTTTGGCTGCACACCCCTCCACTACGCCTCTAGAGAAGGACATCTGGTGGCTATCGACGACCTCATTAATCTCGGGGCTCACATCAACCCAAAAAATAACGACAAACAATCTCCACTGCATTTTGCTGCCAGGTGAGTAGACATACATTTGTGTATTCAGAAACATGTGCTTCGTGTAAAAAAAAACCCCAATACTCTACTAATATTCTGCCCCCGTTCCGTCGATTTGAGTTCGAATTACGATCTGTTCACTATTTGGTATTCTCTTTTCTTTATCTTTTGTAAAGGTTTAGGGTACAGTATAAGTATTCTCTATAAACACTCTTCAACGATAAACAGCTCAGGTGTGTTCTGTTTACTGTGTCACAAAATCTTGTTTTCTTGTATTACCACACTGTGGTATATATAGTTCCAAACATCCCAAATATGTTTTGTAGGGTTTATAGTGGAAACAGGCACAATGTATATTACTGATCATTTTGGAAATTAAAATTCTTCTGAACACATAGTAAACAACACAGTTATCTGATCTGGAAAGGCAATGTTTGGAGTGTATATAAAGTCGTTAAAGTCGAGTCGTTGTGGTTGCCCTAATTGTTGATGTGAGAAGTGGTTGTAAATTATGATTTATGACACCGTGTCATTGATCTTTATTTCTAAATACTGTTGAACATTTCTTGTCCATAGTTAACAGTTGTATAATGGTACTTGACTTATCACACTTATCCACTCCACGTATTGCTATTAAATGTTACATTATTTATGATTAAATTGCCTCCTTTTATGTAGGTACGGTCGATACAACACCTGCAGAAGGCTGCTAGACAGTCCTCAAGGAGCCAACATAATTAACGAGACAGATGGCGAGGGATTATCTGCCCTCAACTTAGGGTCTTTAAACGGCCACACGAAGATAATCCACCTGTTGATGGAGAAAGGAGCATATGTCACTAGGTTAGATAATTCATAATAATATATCTTGCACAATGTAAGTATAAATTTCATTTTTCAAGAAAATGGAACAAAGACAGCATGTTGAATTATTTTAATATGCTAACAGAAGGATGATATACTTATCTCAATAAGAGAAGAAAAAAATCATAAAAAAATGAAAAAAAAAGAGAGTTGAATTTATTGGTGTAAAAAGGAGAAATAATTAGAATCAAAATTAGAATTAAAAGCTTCGATAATTCAAATATTTGATGGTTAAATTTTTGTTATGTAAATTCAAAAGCATGCAGTTTTTATAATTGATATTTTCTAATATAACACAGGGATCACGACGGAAATTCTCCACTTCACATGGCAGCATCAAACGGGTACACAAAGACAATTAAGATACTTCTCAGTGTGCATGCAAATCTTCTTGACGCAACAAACAAATACGGGGTAAGCTATCTAGAAAATAATATAACCAACACTAGCATAATGAAACATTAATTCCGTGATATTAATTCGTCAAGACAGGAATACGCAGTATTATTAACTAATAAGTACACATAAATAGACACTCTTGTGACCTGCTGTATTATTCTGTTGCTTGATCACACGACACAACGGACATGGATACCTCGCCCCGTAGATTTTGAGTTTTTCATCTGTTCTCTCTACTGCGGGGCACAAACTCGATCTCCTTCACTTAGTGTACATTTATGCTTTTTACTCCTACCCAATATTTCTTTTTCGGAAGTTTGCCTGGTAAGCCTGTTATCAGACGAATGTTATCGAGGGAAGAGTGAGGCTATCGTATTCAGTTTTTAACATTTCTATAAGCGATGTCATAATCTATGGATGCAGTCTTCATTTTCAATCGTGGAATTATTGAGGACACAACGCCCATGACAAACAAACATTGAATCCTATAATTTAACAGCTAACAATGACAGTGCCCGATTGTCGACGTTATCATATCATGATTGAATCGGAATGGGGCGCGACGAATACATAAATATGTAATGATTATTGCTGTCAACAAATTGCAAAATGATATATGAGCGTCAATTCTTTTTAACATGTTTCTTATCTATAATTGAAATTGAAATAAAATCTTAATGTGTTTTGTATATTTTGGTTTTAAGGAAACAGCCCTCCATGTTGCTTCTAAGGAAGGAAAAACATCAAGTGTAGATCTACTTCTGACGCTAGGTGCAAAAATGACCACAAATAAAGAAAAGAAGTCATTCTTTGACACCGCAATAGAAGCCCAGGACTCTGACGTGGCTCTGACAATCGTTCGACACGAAAGGTTTGCATTTAATGCATTTGGTATAAGTACTTGTATGTTCCCACAATCAAAAATTTAAATTTGGTACGAAAAAGATTTAATAAAGTACAACACTTTCTTACAATAAATAAAAAATATTTTGTTCCAATTTAAAGATTCGCTAAAATTAAATATTTACGTGGTAACTCTACCATTACTACCGAGAAACATGCTTTACAAGTGTTTTTTTTACATATATTATAGTATGACTTAACATTAATTGCACAGGTGGCGAGAAGCTATGAGTATATGTTCAGGAGAATCAGGAGGAGCGCTATCCTGTCCTATGTATGGGTTGATCCAGTATCTTCCTGACGTCTGCATGGTATTTCTTCATCCCGCTCCAGTTCCAATTCAATAAATATCTAAATAATGCGCATGATATTTAGTTATAAAGCGCTATGATATATATATATTTTATATATTGGAGATATTTCAAGAGGGAACGTGGTCACAATGTTGTTAAGACAAATGATTGAGAGAATATTGGCATAATTAAGAATTGTGAATTACTGACTATATACACTGTCTTTGAGTTTATAATGATTGCAAATAACTACATGTAGTATGGAACCTAGTCATATGACTATTCGATTTAATTATATACATATATTAACTTTGTGCAGGTCGTTCTGGACAGGTGTCTGACACAATCAAATGAAGATGAAAGAAAGAGCGGATTTTATGTGAGTATATATTGTTATAAAGGATAAGTGACACACTTTACAATTTAGATACAGTGTCTTTTGAATTATTCTTGAGATAACATGAAACGATTTCCCTATTCAACATGCAACAAAACAACGAAGAGCGAAGCAATTTCAAGTAAATATATTGATAAAGGGAGATAACCATGAGTTAATTTTGAAAAAGAAATCGTTTTATCAATCATACCAATGATTATCATTCATTGTTTGTCGATTTAATTAACAATTATGGTTAACAGAAGTTTAAACATAATTTGCGTAGTGGATCATATCCCATACCTACTGGTTTACATATAGCAGTTGGTTCGGTTTTCAAGGGCCTGCTCCAAGTATCATGACTTCAATAATAGGTTTCGACTGCTGACTGACAAGCTTAAAATTCAATGTTTGCATGTGGACAGTTTTACGGACGCCACCATATGCTACATGTATATGAAGATCGATGTTTCTGATTATGTTCATTAGTGTGCCTTTTTAGATTTCTTGTAATTATCCATAACATAACATCACATTTACTGTGATTTGACCATGATTTACATGGTAACAATCGTCAATGAAACAGATGACGCTAACCCTTTCGGGACACCTGGACCCGTATTCATGAAACCATTCTCATGCTCAAGCCGAATTTTTTGTTCCCGTTTAAAATTGATAAAAAAATACTTTGTCAATGATTTGGAAAACCATTGAAGAAACTTAAAGCCAAAAACAGTTTGTATTGTTTACATTCGACTTTTTGATCGTTTGACATGATTTAAGTGAGTTACAAGAAAGTTGGTATGAGCATGGTGCTCATGAATATGGGCCCTGGTCTTATTCTCCTTGTACTCTTTCAATGGTCTCTATGTAATTTGTTCCTATATTCACAATTTGCCCAAGCTTTACCTATTTTGAGTTCGAATAGCGTTTAATATTTCAGTACTCTCTTGTCGTTTTTTATCATTATACATAAAACACTAACAATCTTCATGTAACGATAATGTGTATCTTACTTTTACAGATAGAGTACGACTTCTCATACCTACAGGCTCCAATCGAGTACGTCAAGAAAATGCGAACTGATGACAAGGAAGTGTCTCCTCTGTTTTCTCTAAATGTAATTCATTTGACCAAGTTTATAAAAAAATACTAGTGTAATACTATATACGTACTTTTAAACAGAATTCTGATCTCCATAAGCATGTGTAAATATGTTCACATACGTTGATATTCAAAAATAATATCTAGTGTATAACAATATTTTTAAAGTTACTTATATTATCAACAATGTTCCATTCTATATCTCACATGAACTTCACCTGGACAAATATTTCCGTTCTGGATGTATAAGTTTTGAATTTCAAAAGATAATATGTAATATATAGATGTATATTATCCTTTAACATGTTGTAAAAGATCATTCTGGAATAAATGTTTATAAGTTATACTGGATTTGGTCTAGGAACGTTGTGTTAATAACCATATCTCTATTACAAGGCAATGGTCAAGTTTGGGCGTGTCCAGTGTCTGTCTCATTCCCTATGTAAGGCATTCCTATCCATGAAATGGTAAGCTTGATATAACTTTATATTCGCGTTAAAAGTCTTGATTTACATTTATGAATGTTGCTTTTCATTCAATTTACGGTTGTAATCATGCTGCAATTTCCATGCTTGAGAAATTTCTAAGTTTATAAGGTTGAAAATCTTGTGTCGTAGAATGTGTCAGTTATAACCCAGGAAAACCCTCCGAACACCTTATTTACCTCTGTTTTCAAAACGTTCAGGATGCTTTTCGTTTTGGTTTGGCGTTTACTCAGTTCATGTTTGTTCCTCTTTTGTATTGACTTTGAATTAATGTTTTGTTCTTGAATATTGATAATATGTACGATTCAATTTAAAAAAAAAAGTTTAATTATCAAACAATCTTTTCATAACGTTGAATTAAAACCAAGTTTGATAAATGTAACAACCCTTTCTGACCCTACAGGAGAGCGTACGGACTGTGGTTCCACAGCACCAACCTAGTCTTGTATCTGATATATCTCGGACTGCTGACCACGTTAGTGACCACAACAACCCTGTGGTACCCCTCGAACGATAATGACCAAAACAGCACCAATGAAAGTTCAACCGACTACAATTCACATAAGATAGAGGTATGATAGAACACTGATGTATATAGAATACAAACAAATGAATTGGAGACCGTGTGCCAGGTTTTGATGTGTGCATAAGGTAATGTTGCCCCCCCCCCCCCACCCACCCCTCTCTTCCTTCACCTGAACTCTCAACAATTTAAACCAATTGAATTTCTTCTTAGTCCCCAACTATTAATACCAATACCACCTCCACATTACGTACAATAGTTAAAACTCGTACTCCTCACCTTAACTAACAACAAATAACACAAACATCTACTCAACTAACCAAATCCAATTAACGCCAACTTTACCCAATATGAACCTTCAAAAACAATCATTATTTTACATGGAGCAGAAAATACCAAGGACGTGAGAGGAGAATTGCCTTTTTGTATTTTTTGTCGGTATTATTGCCTTTCCGGCAAATATCAGTTTTAATAATTGAATGCTTCCTAGTCATCAGTCATTATGTTCACTCAATCAGTTTGTATTTTGGAATCCAAAACCACCTTGGTTTCCTGTAACTGCACGAGATGATTCTGAAAAGTGTTACCCTATTTTACAAATTTGCTTATGTTTTGTACTGTTGGTAACAAATTATCAATGACACTTGAAGCCATGCATGTGGTTTTCAGTGATTTTTACACTACATGTTATTGCTCAACTAGTTAAACATAACATTTCTTTCCTCCAGATACACATGGCCCAAAATATGTGCGTGTATATAGTAGTGGTATTCACCAGTCTCAACATATTTAAAGAGATCGCCCAGATGTACCAACAGGTAAGTGGACTGCAAAAACGTTTTCAATGTGTACATTGTATGTAGATTGAAAAAAAAATATGAAAATATAGTTTTTCTCCCACCTTAAGAAATATTAATTTTATGTTTTACATTCTTACGGTCCCTCAACACAGAAAAAAAATGTCATTAGAATCAATAAATTGTTGATTCCATCTCAAATAAAAGTCAAGTATGTCTTGCTTGTGATATGGAATACATTGAGTGTTGATTTTGTTGTTTGTAGCGGATGAAGTATTTCACAGACTTAGGCAATGCTTTGGAGTGGGTTCTGTACATCACGACCGCTGTGTTCGTCGTACCAATGGTGACAGGGGTTACGTACAAATTCCAAGTTGAGGCTGGGGCCATCGCAATTTTCTTGGCTTGGTTTAACTGCTTGCTCTTCCTTCAACGGTACAAAATTGATTTAAGCATGTTAAAAAATATAGAAACATGACTTTTTTTAAACTTGTAACTAAGTTATGATTAATTATGAAAAGAATTGTTTACAGAAATAATAGAAATAAAGTAGTAAAGATCTACTTATCATAAACATTATTTTCAATCATTGTAAAGAGATAGGTATATTTGAGTTATGGAGAGAAGGGAGGTAATTCAATTAAATGTGACGGGTATCTCTGCTATCATTTAAACTGATATAAATTCATGTGAGGTGTTATCCTGCAAAATCATCAATTTTCGTGGGACGTTAAATTTCGTTTATTTCGTGGATAACAAAAATCCACGATATTAAATCCCCACGAAAATATAAATCTGGTATGATATTGATAGGGGAAAATCAGAAATCAGCGAAATATAATGTCTTTGAAACAGGCTAGTATATGAAAACCACGAAATTTTAACCCCACGAAAATAAATGATTCTACAGTAATATTGCTCCTTTGACTTTACCAAAATATCAAAGCTATTTTTATATGCATTAATATTTTAACGTGGATATCTTAGTTTAGAAACGTCTAGTTGAGAGTGTTGTCTGAGCTGTTTTGTTTTCGCTGTAGGTTTGACGTATTTGGGATTTATGTGGTGATGTTCCTAGAGATCCTTTCCACACTAATACAAGCTCTCAGTGTCTTCTCCTTACTCATCGTGGCGTTCGGATTCGCATTCTTCCTTCTCATGAAATCAGAGGTAAATACGTCTAGTAATTAATTTCCCACTTTTGCCGTATAAGAAGAAATTCAAACTTTAAACTGAATACATAATCATTAATTACTCTGAAAATGTATTTAAATACCACCAAGAAATGATATAAAAGAAAGTGTTACTAATTTTTTTTTGTGAAATTGCATATAAACCTATCTCTTTCTTATTACATATATCTGAATTACTTATTTTACTTGTTTGAAATTAATGCGTGACATTTAAGTTATGTTGACAAAGTAATAAAAGTTAAAGTCATATTGTTGTTATGATATATAAATGAGTTTATGACTTTTTCGTGCGTAGTCTAGCACTGAGCTATTCATAGTAGAACACGTTTATAAATCCGGAATGAACGTGTCATTAGGGTTACAAATAACTGGACTATCGAAGTATTATTACACACGTTTTTATAAATAATTACTTTTACTAGGCGACACATGCCTACACGAGTCCCGGGATGGCCATCCTTCGGTCAGGAATGATGATGTTGGAGCTGGATTACATGGCGTCCTTTAACGATCCACTTACAGACGGAGACAAAACCACCCTGGGCTTTGGGGGTCTGACGATTTTCTTTTTGATAATGTTTGTCATCCTTATGCCGATTCTCCTCATCAATCTGTTGGTAAGTGTTAAGCAATACGTATACATTCATAAAAATGACGTTTGTTGTCATTGGAGATTATACATAGAAGACTAGAAAACAATACAACTAAAAGAGAACACCTAACCATTGATCGTTAATAAGTTACATTTTCCCGACCGAATAAATTGTCATGGATTATAACAACTGAACGTCAACCGCATAGAGCTTGGATGGAAAACATATAAGTATGAAATTAATAATATCTAGTTATTTCCCAACAGTACATTAACGATAATAGCGTTGAAAGCTGATCCCATATAAGTACATATAATACCCAAAGTATATAAATTCAGGAATGGTGAGACTTGCATTGGAGTCGGTGTACATTATTGTATGTCAAAGGGAGACAACCGTGTTGTGCCTACACATTTCGTTAGATTGCGTTTGCTGTAGACTTGAAATGTGAAATATATAAATACTTTCATTGAACAGGTAAACTGTTGATTTTTGTCACTTGTTATTTTATAATACAATTGTCTTGATTCACAGATTGGTCTCGCAGTTGGGGACATAGAGTCGGTTCAGAGTAACGCCACTCTGAAGCGTTTAGCTATGCAGGTATGACAATATAACCACGCAATAAAGCTTATACAAGTTAAATTATTTTAACAGATTAAAGAAAGCATTATTAAACACACTTCATTAACGTGTTCAACCCCGTCGGGTACACCCAACACTGGCATTGGGAATAGTCTGTTACTATAATACACCGAAAGAATAAAAAAATAAAAAAATAAATAAATTGATAAGCAATTTTCAGCAGAATTGAAAAAGTGTAAGAAAGTGAGGAATATGTCAAACACGATAAGAAAATAAGAAAAGACAACAGCAGTAAAAAAAGAAAACATCAAGATAAAATTATAAACATCAGGAATGTGTAGGAAATTAAAAGTAAGAGCATGTTTGTATATTGAAATTTTTTGTATGTAAAGTGTCTTAATGTTGTTTTCCATTGATATTAGGTGGAGTTACATACGGACCTGGAAAGGAGGTTGCCGAAGTGGTTATTGCTAAAGGTGGACAAGGTCCAGTACCGTTACTTCCCGAACAGGTGTGGTCAAGGCATGAAGTCGGTAAGTACGACACAAAGTGTAGTGTACAAGGTCCAGTACCGTTACTACTCGAACAAGTGTGGTCAAGGCATGAAGTCAGTAAGTAGTACGACACAAACTGTAGTGGACAAGGTCCAGTACCGTTACTACCCGAACAAGTGTGGTCAAGGCATGAAGTCGGTAAGTACGACACAAAGTGTAGTGGACAAGGTCCAGTACCGTTACTACCCGAACAAGTGTGGTCAAGGCATGAAGTCGATAAGTACGACAATACTGTATATGGCTTGGTTTGTTAAAAAGATAAAAAAAATCTTTATGAGAAATATTACATCAGATTGATCGAAAAAACCCACCGATAAATTATCTTTTTATAATCTTTGTCTTTGATATACTTCCAATATAGTTTACTGTGCATTAGGGTTGTGCCCACATACCAATTATAGACCAATTGGTAACAGTGTCCTCAAAGTGAACACGACCTAGCTGTCTCTTTCAGAAGACAGGACTGATGAAGAAATAACAATTTTTGTATGCGATATGAAAGACGAATTGTTTAAATCGAAATATAGGCTATCAGAGCTCCCTTCTACTAAAATATCAGTAAAGCATAGGTGGTGGGCACGTCTATCAAAAAAAAAAAAAAAAA
>NW_018408013.1:194737-237237 GCF_002113885.1 Mizuhopecten yessoensis
TTTTTTTTTTTTTTTTTTGATAGACGTGCCCACCACCTATGAGTAAAGTATAAAGATTAACGATAGTGGCAGAGAAAATTTGTTTACACTTAGGTGTTTTTGTTTGTTTTGGTACACGTACAGTACCGTATATTATCTGCATACCTAATATCAAGGATAAACTTAATAAAATATCATAGACTTACTTAATACAGTACCACAGACTTACAGTGAACTTATTACAATACCACAGACTTACAGTGTCTTAATACAACACCACAGACTTACAGTGTACTTAATACAATACCACAGACTAATTTAATACAATACCACAGACTTACAGTGTACTTATTACAATACCACAGACTTACAGTTTACTTATTACAATACCACAGACTTACAGTGTACTTAATACAATACCACAGACTTACAGTGTACTTAATACAAAACCACAGACTTACAGTGTACTTATTACAGTACCACAGACTTACAGTTTACTTATTACAATACCACAGACTTACAGTGTACTTAATACAATAACACAGACTAATTTAATACAATACCACAGACTTACAGTGTACTTAATACTGTAAAAAAACACAGACTTACAGTGTACTTAATACAATACCACAGACTTACAGTGTACTTATTACAATACCACATACTTACAGTGTACTTAATACTGTAAAATACACCAGACTTACAGTGTACTTAATACTGTAAAATACAACAGACTTACAGTCTACTTAATACAATACCATAGACTTACAGTGTACTTAATACAATAACACAGACTAATTTAATACAATACCACAGACTAATTTAATACAGTACCACAGACTTACAGTTTACTTAATACAATACCACAGACTTCCAGTGTACTTAATACAATACCCCAGACTTGCAGTTTACTTATTACAATACCACATACTTACAGTGTACTTATTACAATGCGACAGACTTACAGTGTACTCAATACTATAAAATACCACAGACTTACAGTCTACTTAATACAATACCATAGACTTACAGTGTACTTAATACAATAACACAGAATAATTTAATACAATACCACAGACTTCCAGTGTACTTAATACAATCCCACAGACTTACAGTCTACTTAATACAATAGAACAGACTTACAGTGTACTCAATACTGAAAAATACCACAGACTTACAGGGTACTTATTACAATACCACATACTTACAGTGTACTTAATACTGTAAAAAAACACAGACTTACAGTGTACTTTTTACAATACCACAGACTTACAGGGTACTTATTACAATACCACAGCCTTACAGTGTCTTACAAACTGACTTAACACAATACTGCAAGATAACTTAATACAATACCACAAACTTACAGTGTACTTATTACAATGCGACAGACTTACAGTGTACTCAATACTGTAAAATACCACAGACTTACAGTCTACTTAATACAATACCACAGACTTACAGTGTACTTATTACAATACCACAGACTTACAGTGTCTTACAAACTGACTTAACACAATACTGCAAGATAACTTAATACAATACCACAATCTTACATAATATATTACTGCAAGATAACTTAATACAATACCACAGACTAACTTAATGCAATACCACACACTTACGTATTACAATATCACAGACTAACTTAATAAAATACCACAAACAGTCTTAATGCAATACCACATATTTATTACGAACGTTTATCGCAACAGTAACTAAGACTTACTGTATCTAGGAAAGAACGATTATTTCTATTGTACTATATAGTTTTGTTTTCTTTTGCAGCTCTGGAGTAAAATGACATGGAATAAAAGTAATGGTTTGGGGTCTGATGACTCTCGCCGCCATGACGCGTATTTGTATACGGAGCTCCACAAACAAAAACAAAGGTAAGGTTAAAATGGTAACCACATCATTAAGGTCAAAGTGGTAACCATACAATTAAGGTTAAAGTGGTAACCACACCATTAAGGTTAAAGTGGTAACCATACCATTAAGGTTAAAGTGGTAACCATACAATTAAAGTCAAAGTGGTAACTATACAATTCAGGTTAAAGTGGTACCCACAGCTTTAAGGTCAAAGTGGTAACCACATCTTTAAGGTCAAAGTGGTAACCACACAATTAAGGTCAAAGTGGTAACCATATAATTAAGGTTAAAGTGATAACCATATAATTAAGGTCAAAGTGGTAACTATACAATTCAGGTTAAAGTGGTAACCACAGCTTTAAGGTCAAAGTGGTAACCACACAATTAAGGTCAAAGTGGTAACCACACAATTAAGGTCAAAGTGGTAACCACACAATTAAGGTCAAAGTGGTTACCACACAATTAAGGTCAAAGTGGTTACCACACAATAAAGGTTAAAGTGGTTACCACAGCTTTAAGGTTAAAGTGGTAACCACATAATTAAGGTTAAAGTGGTAACCACACCATTAAGGTTAAAGTGGTAACCACACAATTAAGGTTAAAGTGGTAACCACAGCTTTTAGGTTAAAATGGTAATCACTCCTTCAAGGTTAAAGTGGTAACCACACCATTAAAATTAAAGTGGTTACCACACCATTAAGGTTAAAGTGGTAACCACACAATTAAGGGTAAAGTAGTAAGCACACCATTAAGGTTAAAGTGGTAACCACACAATTAGTTCTATACTTAGTTGTTCCAGCGTAATATTGAACTATATTTAAATAATGAATTATAGAACTATATGATAGAGGGTATGTTAATTTCTATAGTTTCCCTTATTATATAAACTAAAAAGTACCGATTAAGGTAAATTATACAGCTCTTCATTGGTAAACACGTAAGAGTTTCATCTGTTCAACACTTGATGTAAAAATTACCCATGGCAATTGACTTCAAAGCAAAGTAATCTTTCTGAAGAAGATATTTATTCTCGCTGCGTTTTAGTCAATGGAAGTTTGATATTGCACAATTTTGTACTCATATTCCTCTGAACCAATTATTATTCTGAAATTAATTCTAGTTAAGATATTTTAGCATCACTCAAATAATTGAGGTCAAATTTACATAACAACCGTTATAAAAAGAATGCTATGAATAAACAATTGGCTTCATTTCTTCATAATTACGAGGACGAATGCATGAAGATTTGTAAATCTATGCATAGAATAATGTATAACAAAAAAATAATTCTAACCAACAAAAATAGGGCAAACTATGAAAAAATGAAGCATTATATGAGAGAAAGGAGTATAAGATTAAACAAAATCAAAATATGTATTAAACAATATAAAATATGACATTCACTAGCAGGTGATAGTGAATATTGTCAATATTCATTGTCACCTGCTACATCGTAATGAATGTCATATCTATTTTGTTACACCAACAGTCTTTGTAGCTCAGAAACGGCAGCAAACCTCGATAATGACATCTTGTTTGTTGATAGTCTGCTGGTTACAATCGCTATCGCACCGGCGCTTGATAAAATTGGCTGTTGTCGTCAAGCGTTCTTGTGACCATCACGGTGGGTAAACGAAGCAGTGAACGCACATTTTTCGAGTGTGACAGAGATTTTTGATTAATTTTCTCCCAACCAATCAAAACAACAAAGGATATCGACATAAGCAAAGTTCTATCTGTTTGTAGGATGAAGGACATGGGAGCGAAGCTGGAGAAACAGTACGATTTACTCCGCCTGATCGTCCAGAAGATGGATATCGCCACTGAGGAGGACAATAAGGATGAGGGAGTAGCGTGTGCCACCAGTCTGGAGAAGATTCACGGGGCGAGCTTCGCCGCTCCATTCATCAAGAAAACCCTTCTCCGACAGAATGCTATCGTCTCCCACTGGAAAAAGACTTCAGATAAAGTTGCGGAAAAATCAAAGAATGAACATGATTGCTAGTCTTAAGAATTTTTGACGTTTTAATCCGGACATCGTTAGTCTTGAATCAGTAAATCCAGAAAACGTATATACGAATTCCATGTTTTTGAATTTACGCACACTGTTATTTCTACAAAACTGGACAATTTAATTCTTTTGATATTTTTACTTAACAATCGGACTAACGATGTTCCATTGTGTACAAATATGTTTCCTATGTTTATTATCATAGTATATCCGTCTATTCGTGGACCAGGTACGTACTGTAGATTGTCAATCAGACCTGTTCCTCCTGTACAACGTGAGTAGTTTGATAATTTTGACTACGGACGTATGATAAGAAATGTTCAATGACACGGAGACACGGTAGTCTAGTGGTAGAACGCCGGGCTCGTGACCAAAGGGTTGCGGGTTCGAGTCCTTGAGCAAGATACTTTACTCCGCTTGTTCCAGTCTACTCAGCTGTAAATGAGTACGTGGTTGGGCAGTGCTGGAATTGTTGAATGCTAGCTGTGAGCGCCGAAATGGCTGCACTGGCTGTATGCTCCCCAGGGAGTTGAGAAAGGTATTGGCTGGTTGCAAAGGCCCTATAACCACGGATAATAACTTCTGAACCGCTTTGAGACGACCTACGAACTAGGTGGTGATAAAGCGGTATATAAGAACCTCGAATTATTATTATTATTATTATTATTTATTATTATTATTATTATTATTATTATTTATATGCCAGCATATTATGTGCAGTTTAAGATGATCATATAACGTTTGAAGACTGTCTTCTATTTAATGAGAATTTAATTGCGACCATTGAAATATACATTTCTTAAGGCAGAGCGTTTCAACATTTTTGGAAATGAAGGAAAAGACAGAGATATATTGTCCAAAGAAATGAATGTTGTATTGTTATGTAGATGAACACAATGTTGATAATTATTGTTGATGACGTATATAGTATTGTTATTGCGTGGCTATTGTTAGCGTTTTTGTGGTGTGGATCCCAAATACCTTTGGTATACTTATCCAATCATTAACTTACAAAACTTTGTTAGTCCGGACAGTTTACCTCCCCGAAAGAATATCCTAAATGATGTTTTTTACAGTTAAATATTAAAAACAAAATTTGATACAAAAATCAATGTTAAAAAGGTTTTTTTGGAGTGTCGGTGTACCGAGATTTTATTGTAAATTTGCATGGAAAAAATATGAATACAACTGTACAGTGTTTAGCGAGTCCTGTAAAATCACAAAAGTGAAAAATGAAGGTAGAATACTTTCACAATGGCATGATATCTCAAAGTTAAAATAAATGTAGACAATGTAGTTTCAAAAACACACATGTTTATTGTAAAATAAGATTATCATCTAACTGTCTTTTTAATAAAACGGTACTACAAAGACAGATATCTGCGTTTATAGGTATGCAATAATTCCCATATTTAATGACGTCACTGCCCGTCCACTATATATATATATATCTTATCCATAGCAACTCAACATAGAAATTTCAGCAGATTTTCAATTTTATTATGTGAAATTGTTATTCAATTTTTATGCTTTACATGAACTGATGATATTTAGTGACTCGTGTTAATGTGTTCTATATTGTGATATAAATGTAGATAATCTTAACTGTTAGAACATGAGAAAGGTTTGTCTGTTGCAAGTTATCCGAGTATATTTACTTTAATACTTGGCGGCGGGGAATGCTTTTTGGTCCTGTATGAGAACAATTCTGGTATAACAAGTTATCCATGTTATCCATGACATTATGAAACAAAATAACCTAATCTCAAAAGATGAACTTTATTTTTACAAAGTGCAACTTTTTTAATTAAAGCTACACTTCTGCTTAACTTGTTTCAAACTAGAATGATTCATTTTTTTTTAATATTTTGTAATTTTGATAATATTGTAAAAAGGAAAGCTTAGGACAAAGGGAGGTTATTCGTCTCATTCTAAAACTTCACAACTTCCACTGTTACTTATTTTTGTATCAAGCAAGGATATAGGACAACGGCTAAGATTACTGTCAAGGGTGAAAGAAATCCGTATCATATCCACTACAGAAACATGGTAAAGCAATACCAAAATTTAGCAGGTCAAACACAAGCCAATTCAACCGTTACTACACCATATGAACATTTTGTCCATTGACATATAGTACTAAATTAATAAGTGGTAGTTCAAGTAAAAAGAATAAAAAATCACTAAGTAAACCTAAATGGAAATGTGTCTATATAACGCTTTACAATGTTACAAATTGACAACTTTTATTTATTTTACAACAATTATGAAACAATTTATTTCAACTTCTATTAATCACTCTTGTTGGCCCGGATGTGAGCGCGTTGGGTGTCTTAGTGTGGGAGGAAACCGGAGTACAAGGAGAAAACCCACGTGGTCGGACAGGTGACCCCAACCTTTTCACGTCCGATGGGGGAATCGAATCCCGTCCGGCTTGGTGAAAGGCAATTAAAGTGCGCTATTCACTGCACCACCCGACCACCCATATACTATAATGTTACAAGTTGACAGCAGATAATGTTTTCCTACAATAGCACTCCATGTTTACCGTACAAGAATAGATTCTGGATATTTACACCGGATTGACTTAAAAGTTATCTAGTCATCTATAAGTACCATATATGATTTCATGGTAATATTTCAAACAAGGTGTACCCTTTTCAATGGAGTTTTCATGTCTGTTTGTGAAGAGAGATTTTCATTTAAAAACAAGTTGAGTGGATTTATATATATGCGGTGGTTACATATCGATCGAGAGAGGATATCATCAAATTGATGTAGAAAAAGCAATCACCGTTTAGGCCTTTAACCTTGTTTGAAACATGTAATTCTGAAAATAAGTTCATACAAATCGTGGAGTGGAAATCTCGAAATAAATTATAAAAATTACACAGTCGTTGTTTTGATTTGTTGTTTAATATGTTATGAATTAATGTTTCTTCAGACAAAGTTCGTTGGGGTTAAGAGCAAACAGCATTATTATATCGCATTGAATAATAGACTTATGTTATTTAACTCAATACCATCAATAAAAATATACGTAATACAGTTTCTGTATAATTCGTCCTGACAAACTAGCGGGCGCAGATATTGTAATGATGGCAAAATATAGGGAGTACTGTCAATGTGTTGATAAAGTTTCTGTTGAAATCCATCCTCCCTGATAACTGATTATTGTTAAACCGTAATCCTTAGTTATGTAATTTGTTTTCTTCGTTGTTGTTAAAAATCACACTCACAATATTCATCACTAAACGAACTTTTTTTAGATATCATTCTGAAAGTTATAAACGTTTCCAAGCTATGGTCTCTTCAGTAACATGTTCCTATTAGTTTATATTGTTTCTTTTTTAACACTCCGTGTTCCTATCTGAAGAACAATCACTACTGCCAGTTTGCATATGTTGTTGGCCGGGAGGTGATTCCACGCTGGAGTGTATGGTAAAAATAGTATTTTGGGAGTTTTGGAACTTTAAGTTTCTCGAAACTGAGTTAATCGTTAACTGATTTTCCTTTTGAAGTAGCATATGGGTATGCGATGATATATTTAGATCCACAAAAACTTCCTATTTTCACTTCAATATTTAAATTTTATTAATAAGATTGAAACTTTAGTGTGAATGAATGGAGAGTTAAACAGTATTAATCTCAGCAAGACACATTTGGACAAGAACGCGTCTTTTGAATTTCGGCGCATCGATAGTATTCCTGAACCGTTTCCTTTTGAAGGAAACAAAATCTGCTTGAGTGAGATCCGTGTTTATTTTACTGATATTTTGAAGGTAACTCATTCACGCGACCTTGAACACAGAGAAGACGAAGTTATACGGACACAGCGCATGCAGTCTTCCTAGACATTCCATAATTCTTTGTGACCTTCATGTTGAATGCTGAACGATTTGTCCGAGTCAGGTTTTGTCTGGTCTTATTACAGCGTGTGGATTAAAATGTCCAATAAATGAGCCGCCCACTCGTAACGGTTCTACGAGATCTTGTCTGTTCGGCCCTATTTTTATGACAGAAAATTCAAATAGTGCAGAAAATCATATAATAACGCTAGATGGTTCAATAAGAGAGCTCGGGGCCTGCATTGCTTCGATTCAAATTTCTTTTGATGATAAACTAGTCTTGCTTCACAAAAATGCTGCCTTTGACAGCTTCGATGATATGATTTCAGAATACCAATGGGAAGATAAATTTGCCAATTTTGCTACTGTTGATGAAGGTAGTATGTTTTATTAAAAGTTTTCGGAATTCGCATTAAAGTCTAACTAACTTATCTTCGCGAAGTGCCTGTATAACCGAAGGGCATACATGTACATGTATACGTTGGATGCCCAACGATTATAGTATAATAGCAATTGCAATTGTTAGGGGTTTCTTTATTCATATACTAAGCTAGTTTACAAACTGCATGATAGGTAAACGCAAATATTGATGCCAATTTCACTATTTCGTGTGGTTCTTATTTTAGGGTCCTCTTATTTAAGGCTTATAATGTAGACTAAGCTGACGTGTTGTATTCCGCTTCCAGACTTTTTACTGGCAGAAATTGATATAAGGCATATCCGCTTTCATGGGATAGAGACTGCTAAAAACCTATATCTCGATGATTTCTTCAGTAAATAGTCAAATAAATACACACATACATGTGTCACCAATTTCAGCATACTGTACTTAGCACGTGTAAAATAGATCGTTTCCCTCTTTAAAGATCCCGTTTGAACTCACACTTTTTGTGTTATAAAAAAGAAAATAGTTATTGTAATGCTACCCTCTACAATCTGCTTGTATTTCAACTTGTTTGAGCCAGTGTACCACCTACGCGGAGCTCGACGCTTTAAGTTAAGATGTTTCGTTTAAAATGTGGGAAATAACATCATCTGATTTAAAATTAAACAAACTCCAACCCTGATTGATTCAAATGAGATGTCAATACAATTATATGCGTTTCTTGTATTTTAACATTAAAATGATGGAAATGTCATGTCGTCGCTCTTAGGTTCTTCAAAATGTCCTGGGGGAGGGGCATTCCCTTGGACCTCTAAGTGTTCGGACTTCGTCACTTATGACAATACCTTTGCACTTTAGTCCTAACTCAATATCAACTTATGATGAATATTCCGTCATCCTTATTATCTTGTATCCATCTCTGTTCTTATGTTTTAATGTTCAAACTAATAGATAATTAAACAAATATTTATGTATATAAACTAGAAGTGAAAGTAGATATTAGTAATGAATTACTTACATCTATTGAGATATTGAATACGTGACCTATGATATTTGGAACATGACTGTTTGTAGTAAACAACATTACAGAACGTCTGTCGTAAGTTGATGTAGGATATCACGAATACATGAGGTAACGTGATCGAACACACCCGTGAGACATGACAAGCCGGGACGTGACGTAACACAATCATCACACACAGTTTACCACAGAGACCAGGTGTTGAAAGCCTTGTAAGCTTTACGTTAACTTTTCGTTAATGTTACATCCAACACAGTTTATGTTACACAAACACTACACACAGTTTACCATAGAGACCAGGTGTTTAAAGACTAGTACGTAAGCTTAACGTTTACTTAACGTTAATTTTTACCATTGAAACAAGGGTTTACATAAATATTTGTTAACTTTAAGCTTTCAAACATTCTGAAATTTATTCATAAAACTGTGAGTTCTAATTCGTGATGAGAATAAAGAGCTAAGAGCCAGAATTTTTTATTTTATTTTAAGGGTTATTTTAAAAATGAATTATTTTGAAGTTCAACATTCGAAGTTAAGTGGGTTTTTTTTTCTGGTGAGAAGGAGTGTGCACTTCTTTTGTAAATCTGATGGTGTTAAGAACAGAAACACTACAAAGGAAATATTTAACCGAATGTTTCAGTCTGTTAAAATAGCGATTGTATATGAAATATTTACAACAATATGCTGATTTCTATTTTCAGCACTTAGATAAATTCTCCCTGAAAAAAGCTAACGATTAAGAAACATTACAGAATAATATTACTGTCTACTGAAAACAAAATAACAGAATTTACTCCCTGTTCCAAACAGTCCTTAAATCTACGCACACGTCCCCTAATATATTAAAACTAATAGTCGTTAAAACCATCGGTAAATTAAAAGAAAAAAATAGCTAGCTTGTGACTAACTCACACATATGACCGAAACCACAACAGCTAGTACAATGTGCCGGTGATCACCAGCTCTGAAGGATCCCCCCATACATTAAGAAGATGGAGATGTTACTAGATTAAGTTGTGATTAAGATGAAGCTGTTATAGCGCCCGAGTCAATAAACTGTGTATAACCATTATCTAGTTACTCACTGTTACCACAGGCAATGATACAGAACCCTCTACTCATCCCTACTTATAGCGACTAGTAACGCTGAATCTCCTGTCCGATCGACCGTACTGTGTACCAAACTTCGTGCCCTTGGAGCGTGAAGTATTTCTCTTTCTAACACATCGACGCACAAAGAAACGAAATAACAAAATTATGATATCTGTCTGAGATCTGGAATTTTAATGTAACTGATGAATGTCTTTAGCAGATGTGTGATGGAGGCGATGGAGCGAACGCCATGACTGACGCAGTGTAAACAATAACAATCGTACTACACATTACAACGTTTAGCCAACATAAACACGTGACAGGTTTTGTATGTCCTTATTTATACGATATTTGATGAATTAAGCTTCCGCCTAGCATAAAACAACATTAGTCCGATGCGTGAGAAAGTCATACATGCATGCTTTTTTATTAGTCTTGAAAGAAAGTCGTGCATGAATGTTCCTGTATAATTACTCTAAATCGTGTTTAGCAGTTGATGGGTTTTATCATCTGCAGTTTTTTGATTGCGTAACTCCAAATTTGTCACTGCTATAAAACGTGTTCAGACTAACCAGGTTCTGTGTGAACCGAAGTAGCCAGACTAACCAGGTTCTGTATGAACCGAAGTGTCCAGACTAACCAGGTTCTGTGTGAACCGAAGTGGCCAGACTAACCAGGTTCTGTGTGAACCGAAGTGTCCAGACTCCAGACTATCCAGGTTCTGTGTGAACCGAAGTTTCCAGACTAACCGCGTTCTTCTGTATGAACCGAAGTATCCAGACTAACCATGTTCTTCTGTATAAACCAAAGTATCAAGACTGACCAGGTTCTTTGTAAACCGAAGTACCCAGACTAACCAGGTTCTTTATAAACCGAAGTATCCAGACTAACAAGGTTCTTCAGTATAAACCGAAGTATCCAGACTAACAAGGTTCTTCTGTATAAACCGAAATAGTTAGACTGAACAGATTATATTGCACAAACAGACGGAAGTTTTCAAATTAACTAAATGAGTAAATACAGTAAATATATCCAGACTAACGAGATTTGAGTCACAGTCAAGACAATCCAGGTTCCATTGTCCCTTACAAACGTGGTTAATAGCCCAGACTGACAATAATTACATCACGAGATTTTTGTAAGATCTTGATGATTTTATATTATGAATCGTGACCCTGTAACTGGTATTAGCTTTTAAGAAATAGTTTAAATTTAACTCTGAGTGTTTTAAGACTGTACATGGTCATCTGTTGTACATATAACAGTCGGTGTTTACCAGTGTATATGACGTCTACGCCTGCTGACAGGTTAGCACTACAGCCGACGTCAGCTGGAGACGTACACAGTCCTGTCAGTTACAAAACACTCATCGTATTGTTTTGAATTTCATTTGTTGTTTTGTCACATGTGATTTGTTTTTTAAAACCTTTGGACTACAACAACAGTTGCGTACGTGTATAGTTCGGGGATATTTTGTAAAAAATAAAAATATGCGGCAGTAACGATATTTTGTTTTAATAACTTCTTTCAATACAAACATATAAAATTCATCAAACACGATTGCAAAATAGACATCGATCAAGAAACAGGTAAACAAAATTTTGAAAGGAATGTTAAAAGTATGCATTCATCAGTTTTGACAGCGAATGAGATTGGATATCTAGCTGATAGGCCTAAATGGTCAGTGAATACACTATCTGTCCGTGTTTACAACGTCAGATATGATGTATCGAGGGCACCTGTCACGCGTGACGGATGTAGATTGTGTCACCTCGTCTGATTGATCACACCGTGCATGGGGCCAAAACATATCGAATGTGCCGGGAACACCACCCCAACCTGTCCAGAATTCAAAGCTATACCCGACCAACCACAGAGTTTCATCAACGGTTCAGAGTCCATAATGATCAGTTAATGTCTGTTTGTCAACACTTTGTACAGATAAACATGATAGTGCGAATCACACGACCTTTCGTCAGCATCCAGTTATTTAGCACTTTGGAACGAAATGTACAAAACCTACAAACATTCTCACATATCTAAACTCATATAAACACATCTAAACACACTCTTCACAAAATTCAGCTCACGTTCGTAACGGGAATCAACCAACTTCTTTCAAACACGATCACGACCCGGACGTTCGGATAAAATATTCATAGACACGCACTACCTCACACAACTTCCGGTTTATCAAATGAACTCGTTACTTTTCCACTTGATGTGCGTGACTGGCGACTTTTTGGACGGTGCGAGGAGGGACGACGTCCTCGATCGGAACTCCGTCGTCTCGTCAATGTCCTCAATAGGTGATAGGTGATGAGGGGAGCCCATTGGGGAGCCGGGCCGCAGAACGTCTTCAAGCGACATGTTACTTCCGCTCATGCTGCTAATGTCAGAACTAGAACTATGTACCTCAAACATACACCGTAACTGTACAATGGTGGACCGGAGGTCTATAAACTGCTTCATCAGAGATTTGTCTTGTTCCTTCATTTCCATCTGTAAAACATAAACATAAGATGTCTGAGTATAAGAAACTATCTTTTGTTTTCAGCTACACCTGTGCACATGAACAAAGCATTCTTGGTCCCAGGTTTCACGTATTTGCAATATATTGAAGGCAAGCTGACGACATTAGATTTTAGATACGATATAAATAAATACACAATAAGAAAAGCTCTTGTCACGTACATTTGTAATCTAATTCCGTGATATAATATATATATTTTATCATATATATTTATATTATACATTAAATAGATTTTCTCTATCTTTTATCGAAAGCTTACGATAATAAACATGAAATAAAGGCGTTGAACACTTTTGTATCGAATCAGTGCTGTTACCATAACTCTCTGTAGATGAAACATTAAGCGGCGATTTTTTTAAATTTTAATAACGACGTTATAATAATCAAATAGGGCGTAAATGATAATAATCTTCTCTGTGATGGGGATGGTGACGATTAAAGTATAATTATCTAAGCGGGCGTGAACAATAATAAGTATATCAATGAAGACGATTATGACGGTTTGTCTAATATGTTGTGATTATCCTAAAGGGCGTAAATAATAAAAACTATATATGTGATTAGTACAGCGACTAAATGCACAATGATAATTACAGTTTTAGCACTAATGTGTAAGCAATAATAAGATACATGGAGTTAATTCAACGTGTCGGGTGGGTATAGCATTATAAACAATTTTACAGTTGACTAATTAACACATTTTCCATCTAGTCATTTAGAAAATGATGTATTTATTTTTCAAATTGAACACACGCCCATTGTTAGAACGCTTAATGACCGTTTACATGTAGTTAGTACCGAGGAAAGTCATCGATGGTCCCGTTTTTTGTAAAACATTTCGTCATGATGACTCTGTTGTTCTTAAATGGTTGACAGAAGAAAGAAGAAAGAAGATAAGGTGACGTCATATGATACCCAGTGTTAAAACGTGGTGTCAAACGAATCCATTATTAGGTAGGCATTGTGAGAGTGCGTTTTATCTTGCCAGGTATGTTGTAATTTCCGTGTTCATGTTGTAAACACACCATCATACAAAGGTTAGGGCAGTCAGTGACTGTGACGTCGACACCTCAGCCCCCACGTGCATGCTAACTCATCTAAACAAACTCTTAATCAAAATTCTTCAACAACGGGAAACACTTCAAGTAACACGATACACGAGAGGATAGGACGTCCATGCTTGAGTGCCGTTTTGCTAACTCTTTGTGATTTCATCATGGCGTTTTAACACATTTACTTTAGATGCTCATTTGTAAGATTTTCCTCGCGGGCTTCGAGAAAGATCAACAAATACATTATCAAGGCCGGTATCTTTTCCCAAACACAACACGTTTCCTTAATGTTGGCATGGACAAGATAGGACGCTTTATTTACAAATCCCACAATCAGTGGAGATCTTTGTAAATTTTAACGGTCTTTCTCGACAGTAAAGCACAGCGTCCCATGTAAATTGCTTCTAACGTTGACCAAAAATATGTGTTCATAGCCAAACGATCACAATTGTTTGACAAAGGATATCGCTCTCTTATATCTTAACACTCTCACACAGGGAAATGTGTCAAAACAAGTTTTAATATGGAAAAGAGCAGTGGAAACACAGAATCGTTAAAAGAGGTTGAAGTCTACATAATATAATTTTACTTATTTTTAACCGCACGTTTTTTCGTAATGAGTTGGTAACAATTAATGGACGCCAAGATGGACGTTGGTCAGTTAACACATATTTCACATAAAGTCAGTTTTTGATTATATATGAATAGCTATCTAATTGTTAGACATAGCAACATTACCTATTTATATCCGCTGATACACCCCGTGTATTGATCTAGAGTAACGAGTCACCGTTTAATTACGAATTACACTTCTAACTACACTGACAAATTGTCATCAAATCTCCAATACACACCGATGTTGTTTTGGTGATAAGCACCACGGCCATTGTCTCTGACCCGACCAGGAATTCGCACGTTCATACCTTTTGGCACCGATGTTGATATTAAATTATCTTATTCCAACTTCGTGTAATCTACGTCACATGGTCATAGGCCCAATGTGCGGTGTACTTTAGCGACAAATCTAGGTGATTAAAAAAAAAATCTTAGCTCATTAATAATTTTTCTAGAATTCATAATGAAAACTTTCAAAACGAATACAACAGAGAGAACTTATTTAACGGTTCGAAATATGAAGGTTCATAAATGCAAAGCATTTTTTTCAAAAGCAGAAGGCCTGTTTTACATGTATTCATATTCTGTATTCTGATAGTTATTTTGTATACTACATTTCTTAAACGTCCGTTTTTTATTTGTGCAGAGAATTTATCAAAATTAATATTTATAATTTGCTTACGGTGTCTTTAACTTCTGCGAATTTCTATTTTCTTTTTTTTCTTTTTGAGTGTTTTGTATCAGTCAGTGGGTGTAATAGATTCACTTAGAAGTGTGTACATGTACTAGCACTCATTTTCTCTTAAGTGACGCACATCTAGGTTAGTACAATTATTTTTATTGCTTAACTATGTAAACTTCACAACTTTACAATCACGATTGATAAACAACTTAAAACAATTGTGTCTTGTCAAAACTGTGAAGTGAGAAGCATTGTCACGTTCTTATTATTATGTCTTAACCACGGAAAATGTGTTCAGGATATTTTACCGGCGGATGTTTGCTTTCACACCCAGATTTACATTTCTCATACCTTGTCTAAAAGTAAATGTCCAATGTCGGTATACATAAAAGACAGGTATATCATACACATTCTACAGAGGTTACTGCGTAGACAAACGTCGGTAAAATTGTAAAAGACGGATCAGTGACCATTACGAGACGGTTGTTTATTTTAATTCCAAACCCGAAAAATAAGCAAGAAACTGTCGGCATCTATATATAAGAGGTGGATATTGGAGACTTGGAATGCGACACAATCGGACGAATGAGCTGTATAGATTCATGCTACGGTGCATCACGACATTATATCTACCTAGTGGTGAGCCCTACTGACATATATATCTATCATTTATACTTATAAACATACAAAAACATAAGTATTATTGTTAAGTGTAGGTGTGCTTGTCACAGGCGGGTTTATGGATATGTTACATTCTCGTACAAACATACCCCATAAATAAGTCATCATTTCAAGTAGAGCATTCAATTCTATACTCTGTGTGTCCAATGCAACATACATACTAACATATGTACGTAAAACAAGTTCCCTGGCCTTGACGATAAACTGAGTCGTAAACATTGGCTAACTGCCGAACTGAAGGGCTGCAGTTTTCGTTCCAACATTAACCTCGGTCGTAAAAACGTGTGCTGGCATATGTTTTGATGCTTTATCTGTTTGTGGCGTGGCCATTATAAAAAATATCCGTCTGTTTTAGACAGAAGTGGACGTCTTTACAAAATTATCTACTCAGAATGTTGAATGTCCCTTGATTGCAATCCGTGCATTGAATGTATTTATATTGACTGCTCTATGACAATTAGAAAAGAATATGGCTTCATAGGACGAGAATGGTCTCTCCGACTCGGCCTCAGGGGACTGACTCACCCTCTCATACACAATTATCCCCACAGCTCCCTGGTTATCTGCGACATGAGATTGGGTATGCGGGTTCGATTGCATGTACATGTACTACTGGTACAAATGGGCTTGGGATTAAAAGCACGTAAGAATTGATTCATTGATTATTTCGATGGAAGGAAGTAATGTCAACGGCGTGTTTACACTTCTACAGATTATATGAGGCTTGGACCTAAATTCAACCAATAATCTGACATAACGCATGCACCTATATATGAACTGTAACGGTCACTGATGAAATATAACTCGTACCCTTAAAATGACAAATGTTCGGGATCTTAGTAAAATGTATAAGAATCTTAATAAAATGTATAAGATATATTAATATATATCATTTTATAAAATTACCAGCTATGAACTTGTATATTTAATGTACAAGTAATGGAAGGCTTGATACATTACTTGTACAGTTGACAAATGGTGCTTTGATATATAAAGTTATGCCTGAACTATATATATAATGTTCTTTCTCAACGTGCTGTTACATTTAACAATATCTAAATATAATGTAATGTACTTTTCTCGAAATAGATAATTGAAATTGTTGGGGTACTACACTTACTATTTCTTGCTTGATCCATTTGAGGGCCGTGTTGAGATCTTTTTCTCTGTGTTCCGTGCTGTCTTTAGTCTGTGTCGGGGAGGGTTTGTACTCTCGATTGGCCTTGGCGTGGTACAGACGCTGCATGTACCGTTTTGGCAACCGGACAGCATCTTTGGTGCACGTCAGAGGCGTGGCATTGGACCCTAGGGTCGCCGCCTGGAGACACGGGGGGACCTGTATCGTATCGTTGTCTTCTCCATCAGCACTAATACTTATCTCAACGTCACATTTAATTTCAGATCTCATGGCGACTGTCCTGTTCAAACTACAGGCGTAGTACTAAGGCGTATATAAATGTCGTAACCAGGTGTAAGCACGTATCCGTACGGTTGTGAATGAACAGACCAAGCCCAACGGAAAAGTTTGAATGGAAAAATATATATCACCAGATATATACAAAAAGTCTTATCTACCTGACTGGCGCTTACGCAAGAACGGGTAAGGCGGGCAAGGATCGGTTAGTAATGCAAGTGTAAATATTAACACAGTAAATTTAATCCAATTTCTCCGTAAACTGTGTAATCAAAGTCAGCCTTAAAGAGTTCCAATAGTCAGACTGTGTTACATCGGCGTCTGGTGGCAGTCCTAAGCCTAGACCGTCCTCAAACACGTGTAGTATAGTAATGATCCGAACACACACAGCACGCCTATTTAACTAGTACGGACAATACGAGGCGGGATCTAGTTGTCATTGAACTGAAACGCGTATAGCTTCTTCCTTTTAAAAAAAGAGGCGTGCTCGATTTACGAGATTTCGATCGTGAACTTTACTCCAATCGTGTAAATGAGAACGGGTTAAGGTCAAATATGTATAAAAACATGTGTCCCATTTGTATATATACTATGTGGTAGTAACCACCGGGGCGTGACGTCACAAATCGTGGCTTCATTCTGACGAATACCGGTAGTATACCTGTCACAGAAGGCCCGAGGGTCGTTAAGTTCGGTAACAGACATCAAAACTACCTCAAGTGTATGATCTGTATCGTTTTCACAGGTAATACATGTATTGGTGATGCATTGCTACAGGTAAGGTGTCCCCTCCTACACGGCATATTAACATTTCCGTTTTCAAATTGCTTATATTTTTTTTTACTGACGATGGCATTGATTAATCTTTTGCTCATGTCTTCAATATTGACAGAAATATCAGGTACGTTTTGTTTATCATAGATGAACGATAACACACACACACAAGGTGATTGCACCGTTTGCCAAAAAACAAATACACAGGATCATTATACAGCTGTATCACTTTCTCTGTATCCCCAGGTCGAATAGATTGGATTTGATTAAACCTTTACCTTAGTCAAAGTATAGACAGGATTTCTTCAAGAAATATGTTTTATCTGTAAATAAACGCTTTCAAACATTTCAATAATAAAATCTTACTTTTCTTATTAAATTGACAAAATAGGTCGTAACTTGTATTTTTTTTATCAAAACATTAGAAAAGTCAAGGCTACAGGACATCAAATAGTCATTTACCTGTTTACATATATGTTTACTATTGTGACAAACAAAAATAACTTTACACTTCATGAATAACTACATTTATTTAATTAAAAGTTTCGCATGGGTAAGCAGAACTGTTTAATGCGAAATTCTACTAATTCAAACAAGAATTAATGTGAAATTTATTTCAATGAATGAACGTGAGAATAAAAGAAAAAATTAAATACGTGAGTAACACCTTTTACGGACGGGGAAACTTAAATATACAAACCCATCCCTGTTTTATAGAAATGCAATGTTATTCGTTCAACTCCGATTAAATTAACGACGTGAGTCTGGTTACTGTAGAAGTAAAGAATTCCTGTCTAGAACCCGGCCAGGAACACAAACAAGATGTTTACACAAGTAACGGTGTACCTTACCACTCACATTGTTCACATTTCCTACCGACACTACGATTATTAGTGTACCACTGGGAAATATAAATACCTGTACACACACCTGGGCTATTGACGAAGTTTTAGAAAGATTTTCAAAACGCTTCATCATTTTAAGATGTTGCCTTTAAGATCAAATACCACATATAAATTAGTATCGTCTTTGTTGCTGGCACGAATGAACACTTTTAAATCGTTCTATTCTGTAACAATTGTCCGTACGGCTCTATAGCCCTCCCCCTGGTATAATGATAGCGGCCTGGATTTTGATTAATTATGACTACTTGATACTTAAAACTGCATGCATTGTCTATAGCGATAATGTCTATCGGCCGAGTAGCAACCTGCATATATCATGGTTGTTGTTTGTTTAATACGGTATGAAGTATATAGAGGACTTAAAACTGGATGTATTGTCTATAGCGATATTGTCTATCATGGTTGTTGTTTGTTAAATACGAGATGGAGTATGTAGAGGACTTAAAACTGGTGTATTGTCTATAGCGATATTGTCCATCATGGTTGTTGTTTGTTAAATACGAGATGGAGTATGTAGAGGACTTAAAACTGGATGTATTGTCTATAGCGATATTGTCGCCTGGCATTGTTGACCAATCATGTCACTGCCAATACTCAATATACTTGTATGTCGAGACTCATAAAATATTAAGGATTCGCGTAACACTGCCAAAAAATTGTAACTAAGTGCTGAAAACTATTTTTTGTGACATGACTACAGCTTTGATAAATCATTTCTGAAACGAAAACCATACCTTGCAGGACTTTTATGAGAAATATATTCTGAGCGTAAACCAATCAGTGGGACTAACACATGATTCGAACCATGGACCTCAGCATGCTATACTATCTCTCTAACTGATTGAGCTAGTTGGTAAACTGAAGTATTTTAACCTAACTGTGCTACATTTTTATTCAAACATGAATTATAGGGGGGTTATTGTATATAGGAAAAAACCACAGTGCAGTAGGACAGGGATCTTTAAGCCCCCAGATATGCTGAAATTTGATAAAATAATTCATTCATATCTGACAAAATATTTGTTTGGTCTCAGTATTATAACATGGCTTGTGTTATAAAACAGTACGTTGTTGTTAAATTGATTGAGAAGACACACACAATGCAGATGAAGGGGGCCTTGATATGTATATGTTTATTTACTGTTTAAAGATGTATACAAACACCGACCAAGGTCATACCCCGCTGTCTTACGTATTAAACATACCTGTCAATATAGCGTGCTATTGTTTTACCTGACAGGTGATACAGATACCTGTCAATACACCGAGATACCTAAGCCATACATACCTGTACAAGTACAATACGCGGGTAAATCAAAGCCACCGACACAGGTCTTGGGAATAAGCTGTCTTTTGTTGTCCCGATTTCACGCGGAATTCAGCACGAAGACAAACAAGTAATAATACGGACAAATAGATAGTCTGTTCTTAAGGTATTTAACTCTTCTTTAAGCTCAAAAGATTTTTTTAAGATAAAGCATGACCCCCTAAACTGTGGATGGCTTCATGAAGCTGATAATTTTGTTTACCTGTACGTACTGTACTCACTCTAGGCGTAATCCGGAACTTGCCCTTGATCACACCGGTTAAATAGGAAATACTGAAATCCAGATTATCTATTCAATAAATAAAAAATATACTTACAATACTTATATATCCTAACGTCTGATCACTTCCGGTTCACTATTGATCCGGTTAAGTACACATGTACCTGTACTTACATAGCTGTAATATTTTAATACCGGCGTCTTAGATACTTAAATATCAATTAATCAAACAGCATTTATTCATATAAATTGTGAAAATAAACAGCAATTTAAATAGTTCAATTAAAAGTATTGAAAAGTACAAAACCCATACATGTAGAACTAGCTATTTATTATGAGAACATTTATTATACATGTATAGTATATTTAATGATAATAACTGAAAAATAACTTTTAATTAGTTTCAGAAATATAGACATACTTCATTTAACAGATTCGATACGTTTTAGGCAATGGGAATTAGACATCATCAATATACAACTATTGAAGGAATATGCGGTTAACAGGACATTTGATAACCCCTCACTCAAATATAATGACCGCTTGCCGAGATTGGTTTGCTTATTAATTGTTTTCTTGCAAAAGTTTATAAATAAACAAAGCGTTTGTTCCTATATCAGTTTCAATGCATGTGTCTTTGCCATGGACTTGACTGTATTCCGAGAGGACAGGAGATTAAGGTACATGTTTTAAAGCTTAAATCATTCACCCCTGAACACACATTTGAACTCTTCCAATTCAAAGGTTGGAATAGTTCATTATGACATTTCAGGGGTGAATGAGTTAAACATATGCAAAGTATGGGAAAATTGATTAAGTGTATTTTCTCGAATTTCAGTACAAACCACAACTGGACATATTTAGGTGTATTACTGAGCATAAGCTTACTCATCATAGTGGTGGTTTTAGTAGTATGAAAAGAAGTATATATTTAATGATGACTAGAAGGGCGCAAATATCAAGGCTAACCCAACACACTTTAGAGAACTATAAGCTATAGACTTAATTGGGCTTACTACTGATATCTTTCAAGGACGTCAACAGTTCACAGGACAACACAACCTTGGCAGGTTTAACCATTAAACCTTGGCCTTGGCAGTAGTAAGTGTACGCACGTGTACATATTGTGATTAACCCTGACCTCTCGTTTTATCCAATGACCTTTAGGGTCTGAGTGGAACACGTCTCTATGAAGTTCCTAAAGGTGGATTATGTCAAAATTAATACCCGACGTACAAATGTACTGGCTTTTTTTCCGAACATTATCCATGATAACCTCTGCAAATTTACTTCCTCACAAAAGGCACCGCCATTATAACACTCTAGTACCAACCTCTAACATTGAAAGGAAATATGACCCTTTTCTTGCGTTTCAGACTGACCGCAATGGTTTTTTTTTTGTTCCAGTACAATTTCAACAGGCTGAAGCTCGGAGACAACACCCCTCCCCTCCCTAGTTTTCATTCAGTGTCACGAGCCATGAGTTGTAATGGGGAAAATGTCAACAAGATGTTTCTCAAGCCGCTTGGTACCCTGTTTTATGAGAATTTTGGATAAAACACGTAAAGTAGCCACAGGTCGGTTGTTCTCCCTTTGGTCATCATCTTTGCCTGGTTTCTTCAACATTGCACGAACGATGTATGTTTTGGAACAGACTGGGACACTGGACTCAACTAGAGACTTGTAAAGTTGATGATGGAGCTGATAAGAACAGAAGACATTACACATAATGTTATAAAGGGTACATTGAGATGGCATTAAGTTCACAAAATTTGGTTGCCAAGGCATTGCACAATTGTCTCGTGGCCACTTTAATTGTAATACAATTCTACATAAACTAGTATCAATATCAACTTGGGAATCGTTCTCACTATGTTTATTTTTATACTTTCTAATAAGTAAATAAAACCCCCTGAAATTGTCGGATAGATTATGGGTAGTAATATAACACACAAGGACACCATGTTCTTTTCAACCTACGTGGCCTTCTGGTTATCCTAGGGGGGTGTTCCCTGAACGCATACATCTTTAGAACAATAGGTAGAAACATCAAAGGACAATTATAGTTTGTATGGCTTGTTCTCAGTTCCCCCACTTTTTAGAATAACATTGGTGGAAGGATGTTGTTAGAAGAGTTATAGTCTGTTTCTGAGTAGTATTGACCTGTGTTTTTACCCACGGTTAACCCTTCTATCTAAGGTGGTGCTCTATCTAAGCTGGGAGCTGATCATATTAAATTCAATAATACATCATATAAGATTTTCAGATTTCTAATAACAAATGTTAAAATTTAAAAATATTTCAATATTAATTATATATATATAATATATATATATTAATCATATCCATTTTGTAGTCCTTGTGCTGCTGATGACGTATGATGATATGAAATGTGTGTTGGTTTTTTTTGTAATTTAAACATATTAAAATAATATTATAAATAGTTATGAAATGAAACTTTTCTTTATTATTGTAACATTAAATAAGATGCCTTAATACCTAGTTAGAATGGTTATGTGTGACTAAGAGTGTGGTGTTTAACAGTTGATAATTAAACTTAAAAACAAAAATTCATCTGAATTCCTAGATGTAGGAAGTATATTGTAACTATCATAAACATAATTTAATATCTATAATGATCCAAGCTATCATTTCAATCCTGGTGAGCTAGAAGTGATCACGGCCTATGCTAATTAGTGAGATAATGATGAGTTTTTAACCATTATCTAACCACACATTGAGAACAGGACGATGGACTTTATAGAGTACGCGAACGCAGCATCACATCTCTTACATCTGGGATAATTTACAACAAAAATGTGTGACATTTGGCTTGGCATGTTTTTTTTATTATGACGCAACAATCCAACTTATTTTGCATTGCAGCATCATTTGTTTGTGTTTAAATGATAAATACAATTACTAGTGCCAATTGGAGAGTAAAACAATGTTTAAATATCATTTAAAATGATGTCTTATCTACAAAGCGTAGCTGTACAGTACATGCACATGTGTACAATAAAATGTTCCATTGATTTGCAAAAAATATTTCATTACTTAATTAAGGAAAAAGGTCACAGCAGTTCAAAAAATCATATTAAATTGGTTTGATATCTATTCCATGCATTTTCGCTACTAGAACTTATTTACCCATCACTTATTTTACCGTATTCATAAATGCCGACTTGGGGAAATATGGGCAGTTTTTAATTTCCAATATAGCTCTTTAAATATATATTTTAGCTTGTCTTGTATTTGATGGCTTAAAAAGTGTAATGTAAATGAAATGTAATGTATAATTGTTGATATATTTGACGGTAAACTCTAACTGTTTAGTTATTGTTATATCTGTATTACAATGTACATCATGTATGTAACGATTGTATCATGTGTATATGCATATATTTTTTTTAAATTATTAACCGAAAATTTGATTAACAGACAATTAAGTGTTTATTATTTTATTTTATCAATTTCATACCCCTTCCCCCAATTTCTTTATATTAAAACTTATTAAAAAATATATACCCAAAAATACCTTACATATGACATACATAGAAAAGCTAATTTGTTATCTTAATTTATCAGTTTCATACCCCCATTATTTATTAAAACTTATAAAATATATTTAAAAAAAACCCACCTAACATACAACATACACAGAAAAGCTACAAGTCAGACAGGTAACTTTTACACAGGTAGTTTATCTGTGGGGAAAGTATGAAACAGACTATTATTGGTTTGCAATTGTCTTCCTATATCAACACTTTTCTTTGTTCTATAAAAAGTGGAGGAACTGAGAACCCCGTTTGTATCACAGATTTGGTTTCCCCAGTAATTAGGGTGTTGTTAAATATTGATTAATTGTGCTTTATAATTAATTGATATATCTGTTATTGAAAGATCAGTTCAATTAATATTATATCAAATACTATATGGATCAGCTTGTTAATATTATCAAAAACATAAAACTAAAATATGTAGATAATTAAAAAGTCAAAACAATATATATGAATATTTATAGAAAAAATAAGATTAACGACCGACTAAAAAAACTAGCTGCTTTCACCCTTCACAGGGCTCTTCAGGTTATGAATATTTATATAGGCATATGTGCTTGAGTTCGAACTGGTGTCATACAGGTAAATTTAGAATGCATGCGTTCAGGGAATCAGCCATCCTATGGAGCGTCATGTATGGGTAATAAGACCTAGTTATCGGATGTACAGTACGGACATGTGACATCATCGTCACACATTCCATGGACAAACATATGCTGCCTTATATGACAATTTTATACCAGACAGTCATACCAATTATCATGAACGCGACTTTCAGACAGTATTCCCAAGACACCGAACGAAGAATTATTTCTTGGTACATGATATTAATCATATCGACCTATAGAAATTATTGCTACCACATCTTGGTATCCAGCTCATTTTGTCAAATGAGTGACGCTGATACATGATTGTTAAAGAATCTGAAACTTGGTACAACTTATTTTTGGAAGATAAAAGTGATGGCTAAAAGTACTGAAATATCCTACACCGTGAGAGGGAAGAAACTGGTTGACCTCAATGAAAATTCCAACAGAAAAATGAATAACCGACAAATTTATGACTGATATATATATATTAGCAAAACGCAATACCAGAATATTGTGTGGACGGATATATCATGAGTTGTGTGGACGTCAACATGGAAATACGTACACCGAACACCTAATCTTGGGTCATTGCCATTGTCCCTTTGACACTTATATCGTAATGACGTCTTCCAATCAGAAGAGGATAATCTATAAAAAACGTTTTGTTATATGTGAGCTTATCTTTCAGAGTGTCATAACGTTAAAAACTCGTTAACCATTCAATCAAAACAACAAAGTTAATTGCCTCAATTTAATTAACCATTCCAATTAATGATTCGACAAAATTTGCTGTCATTTAGATAATCAAATAATAGATAAGTAACCGGAATCATTCAGCAGATCAAGACAATGCGGGATTAAATAATGATTAAGATTAGTAAAATGATTAAAGAAGATTTGAATGAACTAACTATAACAATAATGATAAAATGTAAATGTAGGTACAATGCTGCACGAGTAAATCTAAAATGATGTTTAAACCCGATTCAAAGTGTACTATAAATTAAGTGTGCAGATCGTTCTGTTCTGGATGCACACATCTTGCCTACTACACCGTGCATCAGGAAATATGTACACCGATAGAAAGCACACGTATTCTTTTCATTGATATACATGTACAAATGTACTATGTGATACCTAACCTAGTAAATTACCATTGTCATGGCGTCGTTAATGTAGTTCGAGTTATCATTTATGTTCCTTTTCTGAAAGCATTCTTTTCAAACATATTTAAATCTTTCTGAAAATCTTCGTCAAGTCTCTTAGTACATTGAGAAAAGCTCGCACATTATTTGTGAGAGGATATGACACATTGTGAGCGATATAGGTTTTAAGAATATGGTGATTTTTGACTGTATTATTTGTCAACTCTTCATTTCATTTTGTTCATATGCAGATTTTTAATACACGACTTGTCCTCACAAAGTTTTAAATATCGGTACAATAAGAACAAAGTAATCAATGAACCGTTTGCAGAAATCGATCTTAAATATGTTTTCTCATGTTTAAGTTAACAAGAAAATGAAGTTTCCAACAGAATACAGAACATAACCCATTTATATGATAAAATATATAACATTTATTTCCGATTGATGATACAAAATTAATATGAAATAATTTTAATTGAGAGATTTACAAAAAAAAAAAAACACAAAAAAACACAGCACATTGATAAATCACATTACACATATACTACTGATAGATGATTCAATAAAACAACAGATGGATGTCAAAATATAAAATAAAACAGTCATTTCTAAAAAGTGATTCTATAAAATAATAGATTTATCCTTGAGATATTATGAAAATAAAACAGAACACATTTGTCTGATAGATGGTTATTTTAATGGTGTCTGGACATGGTTAAATATCTGTTTATGACACATCAAAATTGTCAACAAATCAAATCAAAAGCGGTCTTGTTTACTATACTTTAAACCTCGCATTGTGCCCACATATGATGCTTTTGTCAATTGGTATCAACCTGGTACGTATGACAGAAATTAATTGGAGAACTGACAGCGATTAGAACAACTTTGTCAATGCTATCCCTAATAAATAACTATATACACAACTTAACACCCGATCCATGAGCTCCCATCACGCGATCACGACACGCGCTCTATGGGTCGTGTCGGGGCAACACTAAAATGTAGATAATCTTCCCAGGTGTCAGGTCAGAAGAGGTCATCGGGTACTCAAGTAGGGTTCTATAAGTACACGTTCACTCAAATACACATTGACTTTCAAGATATTTTCTGTCAACGATTTCAAAATCGATTCATTTTCAAAGGCAATACAATAGCCTGAATGAGCCTTTTGACGCCCATTCTGTTAATATTACCCGGCATTGAATAGGTATAATACACTGATTAAGTTAAAGGGGAGGAATGAGTTTAATATTCGGGGTGTAAGTGAGTTTAATTACCTATAATGGGTAAATATTGTCAATACGATAAGAGCATTTAATATCATTTCAACTTAAAGTGAATGACACTTACCTAATCGAACTTAAGCCAATATTTAAGTCATGTGTCTGGAGTACACATTATACAAATAACAAGTTCATATGCTGTGGACACCTTTAGCAATCGAATACATTAATATAGTTAACAAAGATTAACTTTTTATGACGCCTACTTGTGACGCTTTAAAATTGCAATGAGGTGTGATTTTTATTATTGCTTACCTGACACATAGATGGTCGTACAGTATGAGCCTATATCCAGTCTAAGTACTAAAACGTGTATTAGGTAAGTGTAAAAAGAGCTTAAATATAAGATAATCAATGCTATCGCTAAAATAGTTTTCTTAAAATGGATGAATACACATTCGAAAAAAAAAAATGCAAAAATGATTTATGCATAACTTTCATTTCATCAACACATACGTTTTTGTTCACATATTCTAAACAACATGATACTCACACTTATTTCTGATATAATTCGCGTGTGAATATTTTGTGTTAATTTACCCAACGTGAAAAACGCGGGAAATTCCTCACCGCAACAATTTCATCTTTTACAGTAAATTTTGTAAAACATAAGATATTTGCTGGCGCAATGTAAGGATCAGCAGACACACGTGACATTGAGCAAATGATGATGGATACGACTTTGCAATTAAAAAGTTGGCGGCTCCATTATAGCCGCGGGACCGAGAAACGTAACTACACACAAATACAACGAAAGTTTCAAGATCCAGAAAAATACTCAAACGTCTTTTAGAACTAAACACCAGAATATATCAAAGTCGAAATGAAAATCATCAAAACAAAAGTGCTGCAACTGCAAGAATTATATAAAACACACTAATAAAGGCAACACTGAGACATTTCATGATGCATAATTTCTAGTTATTAGGTAAAACATGAACATTTTAAACAATATTGACGTTTTCTATTCATTGATTGTTTTGTCCATTTTGAATTCAATGTCAATATAAACGCCAACTGGTTATGCTACTTCATAAGACTTTTCATTTCCACCGGTCTTTTATCGTGACAAAGAATGCCGGTTGAAATATATTCAATACTTATATTTACCTTTTTTGAAATATATCAATATCATAGAAAAAATCTGTTTTACCCCGTTGTATTTTTACATCGGAACACTATTGTTAATGTTTTTGTTTACTTCATGTATATGCTACACAAGGCATGGAGTTTTCTTCTAAGAAATAAAACATCAAAGCTGTAGTCATGCTGAAGATACAGCTTCAAATGCATTATTACAGTTATATTTACAGTTGTACGGAGATGCTTGATGTAAAGAACCCCACCTCCTATAGAGGATCAGTGGGTACCCAAAATTAAAAGAAATTGCCTTTTGGCAAACTGTCCATATATCATCGTTTATACCCCTTCATCAATAGTATGAATTTGTTTAAATAATTCCAATATATATCGGTTTTGACATAGTATGGTTCCGGTTCTAAAAGACTCACAGACATCGGTAAATCACGCCGGTGTGATATCGGTAGCCAATCGTCTAAGGGTGTAAACAGGTCACTGACTACGCGTCTCGCGGATAGATCTATCAACAGCGCCCGTCAATCATATACCTACCTTGTGTGTATAGGTACAATTCATATACAGCATAAATCTAAAAAAAATAAATATGTTACAAGTATTTAAAAAAAGCATGTTTAATTAAATAGATACAATGTATAATGAGTCGGATAATGATCTCAGGAATGTGATAATTATTCTTTAAAGTGTTAAATAATTTAATTTCAACCCCGATTATTCTAAAGAGATACGGACATATTTGATATAACTCTGTACCTCTTTGGTTTAGATTTTATATTAGATATTTCAAAACAATGTGCGCGTGCACAAATTTCTTTTAATTAATAATGATTCGATCAACAACGTATAATGGTTATCTACTATACATATATACCACTAATACATAATAGAAATACTACCGCGTGTTACAGTCTCTCGTGTTTCATTATGTACCGGTATTTATATAATTTCTGCAATTTTTTAAAGAAATTAGCGCACCTATTCACTCATACACTACTTTATTTTATAATGCTGTGCTTAGGATGAGCCGAAATATAAATGCTAATGGTATGAAAGAACGATTGAGAGTGGGATGAAAGGTGTAAACGTAACGTGCATGGAATCACTTTCATTATTTTGGTATAATAATAATAGGAGAAAATGCAAACTGATTCTTTATTGTTCTGCATGGATTTTACAAAGCTTGAATATTTTCGCGAGTCCTGGAAGACCGGTTCTTGGGGCAGTATTTTTGATATGTTGTTTGTGTTTTGTGAAATAACTATTTGTGTACCGATTTTTGCTACCATCGTATTGCTTAGATTATTGAAACTAAGTTTGTATTTAATGCTTGCAAAGTAGGAAATACATTATCATATAATCATAATGACAAGAAGTTGGGGTTGCTATTTGTAAATTCCATTCCTCTGGTCTCAAGTATAGATGATAACGTTATTTCTGACTCCCAGGATGATTTCTCTAGATTTCCATCAGTCCAGTTTGTCTGTGTTATTTGACCACATAATCATGAATGTTTGCAAGTACGGTATGTGAATAATTTGAAATAATTTTCAAAAGTGACATTTATTATTGTAGAAAAGCGGACTTATTTATGACAGCCAGCATTATCAGTACATTATATTTATAAACAGGCAGCGCTGACCTTTACAAAACAACAAATCTAGCTTTATAAAAGTACATCATGTTTAAATATTAACCCACTAGTGTTTAACAAACAAGAATTAAATGTAAACAAGCGCATGTGAAATAACATATTGACATGTCACAAGGACCTAAAACATTTATCTTGTACTGGTACATCAAACAGAGAAACAACGTATCATCTCCGATAATACCAATCACTGAAGAGCATCATTGATGACATCTTTAGATAAGTGTCAACCCTTTAAACACTAAATTGCCTATATCGGGTATCATTCCGCCATTTTGTTTTACGGTATCCTAGCCAGATTACAGCAGTGCGACGACACACAAAGACACACTTAACAATCCGTGTACTTTACGATTACGTATACACAGTGTCGGGAAAGATTGATCTCCACATGTCAGAGATATGTTTACACGGTACAGTATAAATTGGGTTCATTCATTCATACTCGACCCGAATCATCCATTTTGTATTTCATTAATCCAGAATAGGTCATGATTGATTATAAAAGTGCAAGTTGTTAAACAAAATAACAGTACTGGATTGTTAATAAAAAGAATGCTGTCACGTACGTAAGATTGATCTGCTGTAACGGACTTATTAAGTATGTTGTCTTAAACATGTCTGGACTCGGGCAGCAGTGATATAATTATGCTCCTCGATGTTGAGAGGGAATATTTACGGAGTAAAAACATTTAAAAAAAATCAACGGTGGTGCTGTTATATGATTGGATTGGAAGATGCATTACGACCCTGATGCCATCCTGTATTGCTTTTTGGCGTTAACTTTGATATATCGTGTATACAATTGGCAAACGTATAATATATATTCATCACTGACTGTGTATCAGGAATTAGTTCCAGTATGGTTAGATAGATATCAAATTATTACAAATGTAACACCAATATTATAGTCATATACTACGGCATGTTAGTTAAAGAAACGTCAGAAACGGTTAATTATATGATATGTCCAAAAATTCAATTTAGAAATATCGTTTACGAATGTGGAAATCAGATGTCAGGAAGCATATATTTAAAAACTTTGTTTGTCGATGGAAAAAGCCGAACAAAGTAACATTTTACTGCAGTATATAGAAACTTCGTCCATAAAGGTCACGTCAGTGGTGTAGAAAATGAAAGAATTAAAACTATTGTTTATAACATTTCGAAACATAAGTAGAAATGTAGCAAAGGGCAAAACTGCCTATAAACATTTTTCAATTATTCAAATTAACAAATTAGCATCCAGCAAAGTATTCCTCCTGTTCGAGGGTTAGCAAGTTGTTGCGATTACCCATAATGCTGACTGTTTTGCATGGAAAAACAACCACATGTGCCCTTTTTAAGGATTTGGTATGTCCTGGCCTCGGAAAAGCGAGGTATTGTCAAGGAAGCGTAAGGAAACAAAAAGGTTGTTAGGAAAGATGCAAAATGCTGCAATGGGTACAGCAGATTTACTTTGGTCATTTCTGTGTCCCATAGAAGGGGCTTAAAAGGAAACTCCCCAGTCAGGGAATGGGTGTGTTGTTCCGAATAAGTTGCCTCTTGCAACGGGTAAAAGCAGGTATATTCTTTTATTAATTTCCGACTTGCAGGGGCGAAGTAATGAAAATCCCAAATTATATCGACATACATAAAATTCATCTACGGACCAAATTCAATCCATTTAAGACCCATCAATGGTAAAAAAAAAAAAAAAAAAAAAAAGAAGCGGAAAACAATTCCGCGCCTTAGATATTTCTAATGAGGTTAACTCCTAAATAACAACTCAATTAAAGTGAGATATTTTTAATACTGGAGTTGCACTAAAACCACATTTATATGTACATAAACTCTGTGGCGTCCATGCATGTATGCTAGCGAATACATTTCGTGATAGGTTAAGAAAATCGTTTTTCACGGATTGACCTTTGACAAAGCATAGCTGATTGTTTATGTAGAGCTAGAGTAAATATCAGTGATATCTACATTGAGCATGCGAATGTGTATACATTATAGCAGTGATACTTAATGTTTACGCGTATCTTGTATAATAAAAAGCACAATGAAATAAATATGATAAAAAAGGCTTCCAACCGATGCAGCCCAGGTGTACTGGAGACAAACATGTACAGATTCGAGATTCTGACATTTAATACAGGATATGAATACGTCATCACGATTTGCAGCTGTGTTGAATATTATGAAAATGGAATGAAACACCCTGAATAATTCCTTATGCCCCTACTACAGGTAGTGCAGTTAATGTCTTTGTATTATTCACAATTGTATAATGTAAAATTGATCACTGAAAATGCTATGAAGTAAAGGATGGCGTAACAATAACATTAACATATACTACCTGATTACCTCTTAAATCATACGTAACAATAACATTAGCAGATACTACCTAATTACGTCTTAAATCATACGTAACAATAACATTAACAGATCCTGCCTAATTACGTCCTAAATCATCCGTAACAATAACATTAACATATACTACCTGATTACCTCTTACATCATACGTAACAATAACATTAACAGATCCTGCCTAATTACGTCCTAAATCATCCGTAACAATAACATTAACATATACTACCTGATTACCTCTTAAATCATACGTAGCAATAACAGTAACAGATACTACCTAATTACGTCTTAAATCATACGTAACAATAACAATAACAGATCCTACCTAATTACGTCTTAAATCATACATAGCAATAACATTAACAGATACTACCTAATTACGTTTTAAATCATAAGAATACACATGAAGTAAGAGACAAGAACGTATCAAAATGGATTTTATTCCTTCAGACATTTTCTAAATAGCATTTTCTTTCTTTTTTTTCTGCATAAAAGTGCCATGGTGTTTGGTACCTTAAATGATATGTATCGCAAAGAATGGTAACAAAGAGGTCAGACGTTTCCCTGATAACTGATCAACGCTCTAATGAACAATATTGTATACATAAATGTACTGCAAATCATTGATACAATCGCGTCGCGACAAATCGGAAAAGTCCTGTTGACGAACTGTACATATATGTATAATTCTTCTGGAACACCCGTTCTATAACTACAATATTCAATGTACCTTTATACCGCCCACATGGGATAAGTGTTAAGTTTTTGACACAGTTGTGGAAACTAAGACCCACTTTGCATGACTGACTTTAAAACGAGGCGTTGATTAGATATCGCAGCGCATGTATTGGATCGTCTTAGTTATAGGAATGTCTGCTTATAACAACACTTAAATCTAGTTGTCTGTCTTGTTATAGATAAACTTATATTATTTTTTTATTTCCAATTCAGCAGACCCAAGGGTCCACTTACAGAATGGATAACATCAATACAACACAAGCATAAAATAGCACAGTCAGTTATGCATGTAACACAGACTAAGATACTCATATGTAAAAACAAAAGGAATCAGTGATAGCAAATATTCTTTAAGCTTACTTTGAACTGATCGAGAGAGGAACAAAACACACCACAGTCTGGTGCAAAATCAAGATAGTTATATTTATTTCTTGATTTACATTGATAAGAACATACCAAATCTCACTATTGGCGAAAAACAAGCCGTGTTACAAGTTGTAATTACCAAAATTCATAAATAATTTTTAAGACGAAATAAATATCACAACTGATGGCAAGAACATTAACGTTACACTAACTTTCCCTGCCTTGTTGTGTAACATGCACTTTACCTGTTACCTGTTATGTATGTTATTTGTAGGATTATTCTATGTTCGTAGTGTTTACATTTCTAACAGATTGTTTTTTCAACGTAAACATGATCGAGGTGTTGACATATATTAAAGGCGACATGTGTGGTCTGTTAAAAAATAAGTTATGGTAAATTAAACATTATATGCATTTTTCTGCTTGTTAACTTTGGTTAGACAATGTTAAAAATCCTAATCTATCTATTTGTTATTGTATGAATTTGTTTACAGCGTTCACTGGAAACATATCACCTATCCGTTTTATTTATCTTGACAGGTGAACTTTAACGTCCATTGGTCTTCTCAGTTTCATAACCACTTGACCGATGACCTCGGCATCGATAGAGGACACACCATGGACAATTAGTATCTTGTAGGTAGAGCTGACATGTTACCCGTCATACTTTACAGGAACACACAAAGACGAACTGTTATTCTCTGTAACCTTGGCGGTTCTATACTGGTACGGTACAAAGTCCGGACGTGAACCTGTGAACTGATCACTTAACAAGAGCATGAATCGTTGTTGTCATGTTTTTCATATTCGTTACTTATACATAAGGATAACAAATCACAGCATGTTTAAAACTACTTGTTTCTATAATAAACCTAGGTTAAAACAAAGACAAAAAATAAAATTTTAATTATTTTGTTCTTGACACATGAAAAAAGAAAACTTTTTTTATTTATTTCATATACATCTTATTTCTTTAAACATTGCATTTCCTTTCCTTAAATGTATCGGTCGTATGCTAGACGATTGATATTAAGAAATGCCAAACAGTAGATTTTCTTTTTCCTTTTTAAATTTATGTATTTTTAGAACTATATCTGACACCAAGAACATATTTTATCTGGTTTCCGTGACAGTGTGTTTCCGTGTTTCACTTTTATACTATTAATAATTATTGACCACTAATTTAATAGTGACATTCTGCACACATAACATCCGTTTGGGTGTGTCCATTTATTATCCAATATCATGGGGAAGCTGTCTGGTCTGGGTAGGAAGAACTATGAGATATGTATATATAGTACTGATCACGTTCAACTCATCAATAAATACCACAGGTTTAAGACAGGTCGACTCCCACCTGTATAAATTAACTGAATTACATTTGTCACCACAGGTAGTAATTAAAAGTCTCAGACGCACTCTATATTAATCTCATATTTATTTCATAGTTACTGAACACGATAGATTGGTTATGATTATAATGATGAATGTACAAAAAAATAATTATAAGGCTGACAACAGTTTTCATCAATCATTTACATTATTTCAGAAATTGTTAAAATTGGAAATAAACGAATAAGTATTTGTATAATTAAATTCAATAAACTATTTCTATTACAACTCATTATCCTAATTAAATAAATACAATTACCCTAAATTGTTATTTGTAACATTTTCTATACAGTTGCAGTATATATGAAAATAACAGGGAGACAACTCGTGACATCTTGCCTTCATGAGATTTGCATTTGTAATATCTTTAGCTTGTTTTGAAGTATGCTACAGTGTATGTAATTCATTATTGACGGACTGAGTCTATCACCAAACTGTTAAAGGTGCGATCAACTGTGTGTGTGTTGCGTTCATCTTTCAAGAAACAAGGTAGTAGATTCTGCTGGTGCATTTCTTATTCCCCAAGGTTGTTCGTAACATTGATGGCCACAGTTATCTTTCATGAGTAGTGGCACAGTTCATGATATACACACTTAACTCGTTATGTAATTTGAAATGAACCAGTAAGTTTGAAATTCATATAATCAAGGGGGTTTATGCTCCTTTTTTATCTGTTTCAACAGTAGTTTAGAACAATTCAGATTTCCAACCTTTTTACCCCTAGCATAGCCGATGAGCCCTAGACGGCTGAAACAGTTGTATAATGCACAGTCAAAATTTGTTCGTTTTGTTAAAAAATTTAAAAAAGCAAATTAAGATTCAGAGATAATGGTATAATGGGTGATGTTATTGTATTTTTCGATACCCTTCAAATTCCCATCTCTGTAGGTTATATGTTGTGCAAATAACCATACGCATTATTTACGACTGGACGAGGCAATTTTATCATGGAAACTATTCCTTATAAAAACCCATACATCATGTATTTTATCCGTTTTGATAGGAGGCTTGTCATTAAGGATTGAAGAATTAATGTTGCAAATTTTCAATGGAGAGTCGACATGTGGTTGTGTATTCTCGAAAGTCCAGGAATATGACAAAATCGCAGTCTCTGAACGCACTACCTTGTAGACTGTTTGAACCTCTGAGGTACATTAAACGAATCAAAGGAAAGCGTAAACTAAAAATACACCAGCCTCGAAGTTGGGTTTCTCTCCCCTGAAATGTACAAAAGACGGATTTCGGCGAAGCAACTGGTCATTTTGTGTATCTGAAACCAATCGGCTACAGTAGGTAATTCCGTCTTTGCGTATTGCAGAGTTATCTTCTCTTGGGAGCAGGTACTGATTGTTACGTCACTTGTTTGTGAGAGAAACGTCATCAATTTTTGAGAAAACGACGTAATTTTCTCACACAGACCAATGACGTAACAATCAATACCTGTTCCCAAGAGAAGATAACTCTGCAATACGCAAAGACGGAATAACAGCCTGTCGATTCAGTCACGACATATTACAAGGGTGCAGAAAATGTAAGTAGGCGTGACCCTTGGAATTTCTAGGATGGTGATGTCCAAAGAAACGTTTAGACACGTGAGATTTAGAAGGTCATGGTCGATCCTTTGGGAACGAGGAAATGAAATAAACAGGAAAAAGAAATAATTGGGAAATGAAATAGTTTTCTGATGTATATTTTATTCTCATTTCAGATATTTTTCTCACATGCTTCGCACGAGTTAAAATATCAAAAATAAATGATCACGTTTCTGAAACACAATATCAAAGTGTAAACAATTTTATCTACATGTATCTTCAAACAGTTTTAAACTGATTGTTACTTATACATATAAGGTACTTATCGTTTAATTATGTTATCACTTGTGGAATCAGTGAAATTATACTCGTTATATTTTCCCCATTAGAAATTAACCAAACACGTTCTATTACAGTATCTTAAAAAATATTTCTTCCCAAACATTAGCCGGAACTCAACTTGTTATGGAAAGACACACACAACTCCTCATTATATGTATAAATATACAAATAAAATATTTATCAAAAAATAACAAATAAGGTTAAGAGAGTTTATCTCATGATTCTGGTTAAATCGTTTGCTTTTAATAAGCTAATTCTTTGTTTGTTAACGTGATGTAGAATATAAAGGAGGATATAAATATGTCAAGTGGAATGATGTTACGTTGTAAAATGGCCTTCATGACAGGCTCTTATTTCTACAGCATGTGGTTGGAGATGATATCGACGTCCCAATTAATATAAAGCTAATATCCGGAAGGCACATTCTTTGCAGTAATGAGTTGCATCAAACCGGGTCTCGTAAATCACACAGGTTTAAACGCAGCCCTGTACATTCACTCTATTTAATCATTGCTAACACACAGCTATAAATGACAGCTACTATTTATTACCGCTTTGTACGTGAGCTGAATTGATAACGCTGCATCCAATTCTCTATTACACAGCTAACACATGTTTTAGGAAGTGACGTAATACCGTTGTTAACAGAAACATAACAACCTCTGAATAATATTGGAAGTTGTGGTTAGGCTGAGGCTTTCATTACGATAATGAAAACAGTGATGTTTGATGAGAAGCCAACAAATGAAAGATAAAGTAACGAAAAGAAACCAGGATAAAGGATACAAAGACGTTTGAGTGTTTGACCAATTTCTTGCCAGTATCATCGATGCGGATAAACAGCTCTTGGCTCTCATCTTGTCAAATAGAACCAACCGGTTCGTGCCTTGAATGAAGGACAAGATACATGTAACCAGGTCAAAAAACGTGTTAGGCAATCGAGACCAAGATTTTAAAGACTTGTTATATTGAAAAGCTGGTGAATCCAATTTCCAAGTTATGTAAACATATTATCGATAAAAAAAACAAAAACAAAAAACGATGGCGTTGAAATAGAGATTAATAAATAACACATCTTGAACATTATGCTTGTTTACGCTTCATTTCGAGTACATTCACAAATACGGCGATATGACTAACGACAGTGATCAATATAAAAAGCGAGATAAACCTAGCATCCACGAAGTCAGAGTCATATGGTGTTTAATTCATATTACAGTGTTAATTCATTAGCAATGCCGTGAATAGGGTGTTTTATATACTCTGGTAGGAAAACAATAAGTATTGAACCGTTATCATTCCGCATCCACGAAGTCAGAGTCATATGGTGTTTAATTTACATTACAGTGTTAATTCATTAGCAATGCCGTGAATAGGGTGTTTTATATACTCTGGTAGGAAAAATGTAAATATGATAAAAAAGACAGAATGAAAGTGAACAATTTGTAAAATAAGTATCGAACCGTTATCATCCGGATTTTTCTTGAACATGTTAACCGTTCTCTGCTTCTATCATCTGTAGAGCAAAGGACCCTTGGTGATCACATTATTACTAGAATAAGAATTTCTGATACATAAACAAAAGTGATTTCAGCAATTGATTATATAGCGGTCGAAAATAAACTAGTTGAACTTTGTGATTGTGTCATCGAGTACATGTACATGGCGTCTTCTATAGATTAATGGGAGACAACTCTTCTAAAGAAACATGACTTATTTCATGATGATTCGGTCCATGTCTGGAAACGATAGTATACTAGCTTGAACAAATCCATAGGGTGAACAGACCAGAGTAGAAATGGAACAAGTCAAACTCAAGGTCAACGCACTCGGGAATTCACTTTCAAAACACTATATTGGAACGCCTTAGTTGAAAAAAGAAGGATCCATATTTGGAGATAAGATATAAACCTGAATAGTATCAGCCCCTGATACAGGGGGCTTGACACAGTCCAAAAGAGTAAACAAAAAAAAAACAAATAAGGTCATCTTATTGCATTTTGAATATTTATGGTTAATCATAAATACAGTTAAAAATCGCATGCATTGCTTAATTAACAGGGACTTGTTTTCATGGAACAAAGTATGGATAACGATTTGGAGAAAATATCGATGTTTCATACAAAATATACAAAACATATTTTGATGTTTCATACAAAATATATCACGTAAGTGTATCTTCCTGTTAATTGAAAGAAAATATCAATGATGCTCTACTGTCTTTTAGTAACTTGGAAAGAATAAAACAATTAACACCAATCTAACTTTACATAAGCAAGGCAATAACAAACACTGTGTTCAATTTTGCCGGTATTGCTGAAAACATGTATGATATTTTCATTCATTGTACCATAGGATATTCACAGTATCGTTACTCTATCTCGTCGGGAAATGATGAAAAATACTGAAATATATATGGAAATATATCATTGTACATGTTATACATAGACGAGCGTTCCTCCTAGAACGTTTAATGTTAGAACGTCACATCTTAGATACTTTCATTACATAGAAAAGCGTTCCTCCTAGAACGTTTAATGTGAGGACGTCACATCTTAGATACTTTCATTACATAGACTAGCGTTCCTCCTATAACGTTTACTGTTAGAACGTCACATCTTAGATACTTTCATTGCATAGACGAGCGTTCCTCCTAGAACGTTAGAACATCACATCTTAGATACTTTCATTATATAGAAAAGCGTTCCTCCTAGAACGTTTAATATGAGGACGTCACATCTTAGATACTTTCCTTACATAGACTAGCGTTCCTCCTAGATCGTTTAATGTTAGAACATCACATGTTAGATACTTTCATTACATAGACGAGCGTTCCTCCTAGAACGTTAGAACATCACATCTTAGATACTTTCATTACATAGACGAGCGTTACTCCTAGAACGTTAGAACATCACATCTAAGATACTTTCATTATATAGACGAGCGTTCCTTCTAGAACGTTTAATGGTAGACCATCACATCTAAGATGTGACGTTCTGACATTAAACGTTCTAGGAGGAACGCTTTTCTATATAATGAAAGTATCTAGGATGTGACGTTCTAATATTAAACGATCTAGGAGGAACGCTCATCTATGTAATGAAAGGATCTAACATGTGACGTTGTAACATTAAACGTTCCTCATAGAACGTTAAATGTTAGAACGTCACATGATAGATGCTTTCATTACATAGATGAGCGTTCCTCCTAGGACGTTTAATGTTAGAACATCACATGTTGGATACTTTCATAACATAGACTAGCGTTCCTTCTAGAACGTTTAATGGTAGACCATCACATCTAAGATACTTTCATTATATAGACTAGCGTTCCTTCTAGAACGTTTAATGTAAGAACATCACATCTTAGAACCTTTCATTATATAGCATCTTAGATACTTTCCTTACATAGACTAGCGTTCATACTTTCATTACATGAACATCACATGTTAGATACTCTCATAACATAGACGAGCGTTCGTCCTAGAACATTTAATGTTAGAACATCACATCTTAGATACTTTCATCACATAGACGAGCGTTCGTCCTAGAACGTTTAATGGTAAACCATGACAACTTAGATACTTGCATTACATAGACGAGCGGTCCTCCTAGAACGTTAAATGTTAGAACGTCACATGTTAGATAATTTCATTACATAGACAAGCGTTCCTCCTAGAAAGTTTAATGTTAGAACATCACATCTGAGATACTTTCATTACATGAACATCACATGTTAGATACTCTCATAACATAGACGAGGGGTCCTCTTAGAACGTTTAATGTAAGAACATCACATCTTAGAACCTTTCATTATATAGACTAGCGTTCCTCCTAGATCGTTTAATATTAGAACGTCACATCCTAGATACTTTCATTATATAGACTAGCGTTCCTTCTAGAATGTTTAATGTTAGAACGTCACATGATAGATGCTTTCATTACATAGACAAGCGTTCCTCCTAGATCGTTTAATATTAGAACGTCACATCCTAGATACTTTCATTACAAAGACGAGCGTTCCTCGTAGAACGTTAGAACATCACATCTTAGATACTCTCATTACATAGACTAGCGTCCCTCCTAGAACGTTAAATGTTAGAACGTCACATGGTAGATACTTTCATTATATAGACTAGCGTTCCTCATAGAACGTTAAATGTTAGAACGTCACATGGTAGATACTTTCATTACGTTCCTCCTAGAACATTTAATGTTAGAACATCACATGTTGGATACTTTCATAACATAGACTAGCGTTCCTCATAGAACGTTAAATGTTAGAACGTCACATGGTAGATACTTTCATTATATAGACGAGCGTTCCTTTTAGAACGTTTAATGTAAGAACATCACATCTTAGAACCTTTCATTATATAGCATCTTAGATACTTTCCTTACATAGACTAGCGTTCCTCATAGAACGTTAAATGTTAGAACGTCACATGGTAGATACTTTCATTATATAGACGAGCGTTCCTTTTCATTATATAGAAAAGCGTTCCTCCTAGAAAGTTTAATGTTAGAACATCACATGTTGGATACTTTCATAACATAGACTAGCGTTCCCCCTAGAACGTTTAATGTTACAACGTCACATGTTAGATACTCTCATAACATAGACGAGCGTTCGTCCTAGAACATTTAATGTTAGAACATCATATCTTAGATACTTTCCTTACATAGACTAGCGTCCCTCCTAGAACGTTAAATGTTAGAACATCACATGTTGGATACTTTCATAACATAGACTAGCGTTCCGCCTAGAACGTTTAATGTGAGAACGTCACATCTTTGATACTTTCATTACACAGACGAGCGTTCCTCTTAGAACGTTTAATGTAAGAACATCACATCTTAGAACCTTTCATTATATAGACTAGCGTTCCTCCAAGAACGTTTAATGTTACAACGTCACATGTTAGATAATTTCATTACATAGACTAACATTCCTCCTAGAACGTTTAATGGTAGACCATCACATCTAAGATACTTTCATTACACAGACGAGCGTTCCTCATAGAACGTTAAATGTTAGAACATCATATCTTAGATACTTTCCTTACATAGACTAGCGTCCCTCCTAGAACGTTAAATGTTAGAACATCATATCTTAGATACTTTCCTTACATAGACTAGCGTTCCTTCTAGAACGTTTAATGTGAGAACGTCACATCTTAGATGTGATGGTCTAACATTAAACGTCCTAGGAGGAACGCTCATCTATGTAATGAAAGGATCTAACATGTGACGTTGTAACATTAAACGTTCCTCATAGAACGTTAAATGTTAGAACATCACATGTTAGATACTTTCATTAAATAGACGAGCGTTCCTTTTAGAACGTTTAATGTAAGAACATCACATCTTAGAACCTTTCATTATATAGACGAGCGTTCCTCCTAGAACGTTTAATGGTAGACCATCACATCTTAGATACTTTCATTACATAGACGAGCGTTCCTCCTAGAACGTTTAATGTTAGAACGTCACATCTTAGATACTTTCATTACATAGTCTAGCGTTCCTCCTAGAACGTTTAATGTTAGAACATCACATCTTGGATACTTTTATTACATAGACGAGCGTTCCTCCTAGAAGTTAAATGTTAGAACGTCACATCTTAGATACTTTCATTACATAGACTAGCGTTCCTCCTAGAACGTTTAATGTTAGAACGTCACATCTTAAATACTTTTATTACATAGACGAGCGTTCCCCCTAGAACGTTTAATGTCAGAACGTCACATCTTAGATACTTTCATTACATAGGCTAACATTCCTCCTAGAACGTTTAATGTTAGAACATCACATCTAAGATACTTTCATTACATAGACTAGCGTTCCTCCTAGAACGTTTAATGTTAGAACGTCACATCTTAAATACTTTTATTACATAGACGAGCGTTCCTCCTAGAACGTTTAATGTCAGAACGTCACATCTTAGATACTTTCATTACATAGACGAGCGTTCCTCCTAGAACGTTTAATGTAAGAACATCACATCTTAGATACTTTCATTACATAGACTAGCGTTC
>NW_018408013.1:242237-250288 GCF_002113885.1 Mizuhopecten yessoensis
AAATCAACCACCGACGTCACATTTAGTAGCTGGCTTTATTGTTTTGAATCAGGTGAACTTTCCTGTACAAACTAAACACAGTTTGAAAGATATGTGTGAATGTGTACCAATATAGATATGCGTGTTAGTCCGTTGCTCATAGTTTTATGACTTTGCCATTGAGTATATTGATTTTTGGTTGTGTGACTATATCCCTGGCGGAGATGATATATAGAGGATCTTACATGAGTGTCCATGTCATATTGAATTTATCAATCAAGTTCAATAATTTCATATGGCACGAGCCTTTAGGGGAGTGTCATATCAACCTATTGAACGAGTTTAATAGATTCTATATGATATGGACACGAACGTAAGATTCGATTTATCACATAATAGTCATGATTTTGAAAGAAATGTCAAACACAATTATGTGTTATCAGCTGGCTCTTTAAAAGGTCAAAAATAAAGTACTCCGGTCATAGTATTGTCTTTCCGCGTAGTGCAAAGTAGTCTCAGATTATGTTTTGTTTATAAAGAACAATTTTAAATGCAATGAAAATAATAATGACAAAAAAGGACATTTCAAATTCATTTTATAGGAATAACTTTAAACTTTATCTGAAAAAATAGTTAAAACAGTTTTGTAGTGGCGTAGGAATATGTTCCCACGGTGCTGACCAATGGCAGCACATTTAGGTTTTATTACACATGCGTAATACCATATTTATCACATGGCCGTATGGGATAATAAAAAGGGTTAGTTATGTGATAAACAGTTTATTATATATGTCACTGATTGAAATGGTATATGTAAATATTTGTGTGACTTTATCCCTGACTGTAGTGATATCATTTTGTGTGCCTATTTCCCTGACTGTAGTGATATATACTTTTGTGTGCCTACATCCCTGACTGTAGTGATACATTGATTCATATGAGTTTGTGTGACTATTTCCCTGACTGTAGTGATATATAGTTTTGTGTGCCTATTTTCCTGACTTTAGTGATATATAATTTTGTGTGACTATATCCCTGATTATTATACATCTACTTATTTTACACTTTACAGAAATAACAACATAAACAAGCTATTTCCCCTCTAACTGCATGCCAGGTAAATAGTTCGTCTGGAGGAGTGCGATAGTTTTGAAACTATTTCCCTCGGAAAATTGAGTGACATCGTGGGCGGGTCCTGACCGAATATTGACCAATCAGCGCAATCGAATTACGTCAGCAATTTCCGGCAAACTGTGATTTATTGTTTATTGTACATGTGATATCCTTTATTTCATGCTATTGCAAATACTGTTTTTTTCTGATGTTGATTCTCAAGAAAATGTTAGTTTTGTTAAAGTGTCCCAACTGTTGAAAATTTGTTGTCTAATAATATTTAGATTATTGTAAGGGAGTGTAAGGGAGTGTTTGAATCGGTATAATAAAACAGTTGAACTATGGGTATTTCGGGATATAGCAATAGATCGGGGGATCATAAACTTGCTATATCCCTCATACCCATACTTTAACTGTTAACTGTAGTGATATAGTTTTGTGTGACTATATCCCTGATCATAGTGATATATAATTTTGTGTGGCTATATCCCTGACTGTATCGATATACGAGTTTGTGTGACTATTTCCCTGACTGTTGTGTATATAATTTTGTGCGACTATATCCCTGACTGTAGTGATACATAGTTATGTGACTATATGTCCCTGATTATTATATAATATAGTTTAAGGACAAATATTATTGAATGTGGAGATAAATTGTTTTATGACTCTAATGATATATAGAAGATATATAATTGTTTTCCGTTCTCGTCTGCTGGACAACCGCACTACAAGTAGTGAAGCAGACGTATAACCAATCATACAAATTTCCTGTAAAATATCATATATCTGTCATGAGTATGGTAGAAAACTCATATTTATTCCCATAGAAAGTTTTGATAACATTGCTTAATTTTCAAGAGAGCTCCGAATAAGGAAAATATGACCCGAGAACTCGAGCGTAGAGCGAACAAATGTTTATTTCTATTTGATGAGGTATACATATCATATTGATATCTTCACATAACATTCTGTATATTTCCACTGAAGTGAAAATTTCGTTTTCATCAAGTGGACAATTTCTGAGATTTCACATGTATTAATATGATAAATAAGCTATGCCAAAAATATGTGTTTATCTGACGTACCAGATTGCGCGAATAAATACATTTCTCTCGGGATTTAATTGCTTACCTACAATACCTTCAATTGTTTTCTTAATATAAATCATTACGTTCCGTTTTAGTCATAGGTTTCATCTCTTAACAAATTGAACCGAACAAGACAAGCAGAACAAATGACGTCCATGACGAAATACTGACATCATGTTTCTGTAGCGCAAAATGGCGCTTAATTGTTCGGAACCTTTTTATTGTATCAATTCATCGATCCATTGGTTAGCATCCGATGAGTTCCGGACAGAAATGAGTTTATCTAATGGAGTAATACCACATAATTAATGATTGCAGTTTGAAATACAAAACTTGGTAAAGCATGTCCTGAAAACAACCTGTGTCGCTATAGTAGGAATTTAAAGGTATATGATAAAGTAAAGAATGCACATCGAAAATGTTTTTTGTTATGTCGAGATTCAAGGAGTTTCCAAAAAGTCACATTATTTGGTAAAATCTGCTTCATATTATCTGACAAAACAATACAAACTGATATCACTTTTAACCACAAAGATGCATTAGAGGTTTACACAGAAACCCTTCCCTAGGCTACAGATAACCGAGGGGTCAGCAGGAGTTATCCAAAGGACAACGGTGGCACGGTTGGCCCTTGTCTGCCAAATCAAATCCCAACTGTGTATTTCCGATCCTACATATACTATGAATACATGAATAGATATGTCGGTGATACGTGATTTCGTGCTGATATCGCGCAACGGTCAATATAAAACACTGATAACATCGGACGTTTGTAAACAGACTATTCCTTTCGAGAAATGATCTTAAATGATTGTTGTTCGGTTATTGGGTTAACTCTAGGTAGACACCGTAAATGCAAGTAGAAAATATTACTGCAGGAAATTGAAAACGTTACTGAAAGAAATGAGTAAAAAATACTGCAGGGAATTCCAACGGGAGGAGCAATAGCGTTCATTGGGATTCGCTTGCAAATGTTGTCGTTTGTATTAACACATACACTCGCAACACCATACAGGTTCCGTCATAGGTCCATGCCTATGGCGAAATACCATCACTTAAAATGCATGACCATCATGAATTGTTAACCAAAAACGATAACAACGAGACAAATAGCCAGTTTCTTCGTAAACGTCTGACTTTTTATAAAGTTCGTTAAGAAAGAGCACCTTATATGCAATTTTAAAGTGATTTTCTACACACACCTTGTATATATATATATATATAGCTACAGAAGAAGAATCTCCATTTCGCAGACTGAATATTAAATGACTTACAGTGCGTGTGCAAATGGCAACCCATCAATTTACTTCTTGGTGAAACACAGGGAGGTGAATTGAACCACTCTTACAGACTAGGGTTATATACATGTGACAATACTCGGCACGGAAAAGCATAACTCAGTCCATTTAACAGGAATCCATTTCCTGAAAGCCTGATTATGAAAACGATGCTTGAGAGGAGAACGACACAATTCTAAGAAGAAATACCGCTGTCGGGATTTTACTACTTGTTTTTATTTTGTAAAGGTTGTTGATTATTCACTCTCCATACAGTTTTATTTATATTTATTATTAGTAGTAATACGTAACTATATCCCTTTGTAAAGTTACCATGAGTATCCTATTGTAAAACACAAAATGAATGGTAAACTAAATATAATGACGACTGCAAAAAAAGTATAATAGTTTCTCTCAGGTTAAGACCCTCACATCTGTATGTAACAAGTGTGTCACGCCAGCGACAAGAAATAATTTACTGTATTGATGTAAACACAGGCCGACGAAACGGGCCACGGAGGGTACCCTCCTATCAGTTCTGACAATAGCTGAAGGAACGAATTATTACAAGGTCTGTAATTTTCGTAATAGAACGTTATTATTTGGTTGTATTTCAATCTGATTTCGTCACGCCGTATGACATCATTAATATTTCCATTTGTAACGTATTTGACCTCCATTGGTCATTCAGATATATATTGTTGCTCATTGTTGAAAATGTGTAATAAAATAGCTGTTTTTTTTGGAAACAAGACGTAGAAAAGGTTATAGTTATTAAAACCCATAAAATGTAAAATGCTCTTTATGTACCACAATGTCAACCCAAACGAAAACCATCGGAACTCGCCGTCTATAAAAAAGAAACAATTTAAGAGTCAAAGAGACGCTATTCGAGATGCCGAGACGTCACAATAGGAGCCGAGGAGACGCCACGATAGGAGCCGAGGAGACGCCATGATAGGAGCCGAGGAGACGCCACGATAGGAGCCGAGGAGACGCCACAATAGGAGCCGAGGAGACGCCACAATAGGAGCCGAGGAGACGCCACAATAGGAGCCGAGGAGACGCCACAATAGGAGCCGAGGAGACGCCACAATAGGAGCCGAGGAGACGCCACAATAGGAGCCGAGGAGACGCCACAATAGGAGCCGAGGAGACGCCACAATAGGAGCCGAGGAGACGCCACAATAGGAGCCGAGGAGACGACACAATAGGAGCTGAGGAGACGCCACAATAGGAGCCGAGGAGACGACACAATAGTAGCCGAGGAGACGCCACAATAGGAGCCGAGGAGACGCCACAATAGGAGCCGAGGAGACGACACAATAGGAGCTGAGGAGACGCCACAATAGGAGCCGAGGAGACGACACAATAGTAGCCGAGGAGACGCCACAATAGGAGCCGAGGAGACGCCACAATAGGAGCCGAGGAGACGCCACAATAGTAGCCGAGGAGACGCCACAATAGGAGCCGAGGAGACGCCACGATAGGAGCTGAGGAGACGCCACAATAGGAGCCGAGGAGACGACACAATAGTAGCCGAGGAGACGCCACAATAGGAGCCGAGGAGACGCCACAATAGGAGCTGAGGAGACGCCACGATAGGAGCCGAGGAGACGCCACAATAGGAGCCGAGGAGACGCCACAATAGGAGCCGAGGAGACGCCACAATAGGAGCCGAGGAGACGCCACAATAGGAGCTGAGGAGACGCCACGATAGGAGCCGAGGAGACGCCACAATAGGAGCCGAGGAGACGCCACAATAGGAGCCGAGGAGACGCCACAATAGGAGCCGAGAAGACGCCATAATAAGAGCTGAGGAGACGCCACAATAGGAGCCGAGGAGACGCCACAATAGGAGCCGAGGAGACGCCACGATAGGAGCCGAGGAGACGCCATAATAAGAGCTGAGGAGACGCCACCATAGGAGCCGAGGAGACGCCATAATAAGAGCCGAGGAGACGCCACAATGGTAGCCGAGGAGACGCCACAATAGGAGCCGGGGAGACGCCACAATAGTAGCCGGGGAGACGCCACAATAGGAGCCGGGGAGACGCCAGAATAGGAGCCGAGAAGACGCCATAATAAGGGCTGAGGAGACGCCACAATAGGAGCTGAGGCGACGCCACAATAGTAGCCGAGGAGACGCCACAACAGGAGCCGAGGAGACGCCACAGTAGGAGCCGGGGAGACGCCACAATAGGAGCCGGGGAGACGCCACAATAGTAGCCGAGGAGCCGCCACAATAGGAGCCGAGAAGACGCCATAATAGGAGCTGAGGAGACGCCACAATAGTAGCTGAGGAGACGCCACGATTGGAGCCGAGGAGACGCCACAAAAGAAGCCGAGAAGACGCCACAATAGGAGCCGAGAAGACGCCATAATAGGAGCTGAGGAGACGCCACGATAGGAGCCGAGGAGACGCCGCAATAGTAGCCGAGGAGACGCCACGATAGGAGCCGAGGAGACGCCGCAATAGTAGCCGAGGAGACGCCACAATAGAAGCTGAGGAGACGCCACGATTGGAGCCGAGGAGACGCCACAATGGTAGCCGAGGAGACGCCACAATAGTAGCCGAGGAGGCGCCACAATAGGAGCCGAGGAGACGCCGCAATAGGAGCCGAGAAGACGCCATAATAAGGGCTGAGGAGACGCCACAATAGGAGCTGAGGCGACGCCACAATAGTAGCCGAGGAGACTCCACAATAGGAGCCGAGGAGACGCCCCAATAGGAGCCGAGGAGACGCCGCAATAGGAGCCGAGAAGACGCCATAATAAGGGCTGAGGAGACGCCACAATAGTAGCCGAGGAGGCGCCAAAATAGGAGCCGAGGAGACGCCATAATAAGAGCTGAGGAGACGCCACAATAGGAGCCGGGGAGACGCCACAATAGGAGCCGAGGAGACGCCACAGTAGGAGCCAGGGAAACGTCAGAAAAGGAGCCGAAGAGACGCCAAAAAAGGCCCTAAAGGGACGACGCAGATCAGGAGCCGATGGGGCGACGAAACAGGGGCCGAGAAAACGTAGTTTGTAACAAAACAAGACAATATCGGTTTGTAAACAAATCTGTAATTTGACCTCAAAATCGATGATTCTAGGGCTTAATATGCTGAAATATCGTTCATGAAGGTTAATACAACTTTCCTTTTCTATATTCGATTAAATATGTCAGTTTGCAAGAAAGTCTTTAGAATTTTTCTCACCTATTCTCGCCCACTTCGACCTGTATTTGTGATACGTTGGACATCTTGAGCTTGTTATGCAAATATCAAATTACACAGTCATGCATCCATATGGAAAATGTTATTTAAACCAAGGGAGATAATTAAAAAAAACTGCTCACGAAAATTATATATCCTTATAATAATGTGTGGATAAATGTTGGCAAAACGAGGTTTTGCTTACCTGTTTTTACGGGTAGATATCCATCTCTTTCGCGTTGAAATAAAATAAAAACGCATGTCTTAAGAAGTTATCTGTAAATACAGTAAAATGAGAAATGGTACTCGAAACCCTTTGTAGCGTAAGGATAGCAACGACAGTGACCGACAGGTTAACAAACTCTTCAAAATATACCAAACCAAGAGAGAAGTAATGGTGATCAGAAATTATCGAATATAACATAAATACAAATTAGAAATGGTTGAAAAATACCTCGAGCTGTTTGAAGATGATGAGGATATGGTACAACCTAAACGATTATTGTTTAATGACCTTTTTGATAATCATATGCTTTGTTTACTTCTCATTAAAAAAATCGCTCATCGATTGATATTTACCACCGTATGGCATTGCTGCCATGTAACCCTACCTAATTCAGTTGGTATTCATATAGGCTATGAGTGGCATGGACCGATTGTTGATGTCATTATAATTATGACGCCATAATTGTAACGATGGCTTCCTCTGACCCTCCATGGTTCATAAAAGTATTGAACTACTTTCAGTTGGCATTCATAGGCAATATGAATTCCAACTAGGCAAAGGCAAATTTAAAAATGCTTTTATCTAGTTGGCCTTTATATTGCCTATGAATGCCATCTGAAAGCAGTTTAATGCTCATATGAACTAATTTTACCTGACAAGCACAATCTTTTGAATGCAAAGCGATATAGAGCAGATACCTAACCGCGGTCACATTTAAAGTTATTGCAGATACACACGATATTTCGGGATGTACAGACAGCGAGATCGTAATCAGCAACACTGTATATGTCGACAGCTACACGGCATATACTCCTTAGGTTTATGGTCAAAAATACAAACTAATGCATCGTTGATAACGAGTGACGTTATTTTATCTGAGTTTGATGAACAATCGGAAGAAGTTTTACTTCACGCAAAAATCATAAAAAACTACAAAATAGTATGCATAGATAATTGTTATCGTAAACTTACAAAAATGTTCCTATCATGTATCTTCATAGACAACCATCTTGCATTAATGTCAGGGGTATGCTTACAGATATACATCACGTAACAACACATACACGTATGTTACATTTATATCTGGGGTATGCTTACAGATATATACATCACGTAACAACACATACACGTATGTTACATTTATATCAGGGGTATGCTTACAGAT